>NW_026281760.1:0-25000 GCF_023373465.1 Oncorhynchus keta
CGTAAAAGGGTTGACCGTAACAGGGTTGACCGTAACAGGGTTGACCCTAACAGGGTTGACTGTTGCAGGTTGACTGTAACAGGGTTGACCGTAACAGGGTTGACCGTAACAGGTTGACCGTAACAGGGTTGACCGTAACAGGCTGACCGTAAAAGGGCTGACCGTAACAGGTTGACCGTAACAGGGCTGACTGTAACAGGTTGACCTGTAACAGGGTTGACCGTAAGCAGGGTTGACCGTAACAGGGTTGACTGTTGCAGGGTTGACTGTAACAGGGTTGACCGTAACAGGGTTGACTGTAACAGGGTTGACCGTAACAGGGTTGACCCGTAACAGGGTTGACCGTAACAGGGTTGATACGTGCACAGGGTTGACCGTAACAGGGTTGACCGTGAACAGGGTTGACCGCACAGGGTTGACCGTAACAGAGTTGACTGTAACAGGGTTGACCGTGAACAGGTTGACTGTAACAGGGTTGACCGTGAAGGCGACCGTAACAGGGCTGACTGTAACAGGGCTGACTGTAACAGGGCTGACCGTAACAGGGCTGACTGCAACAGGGTTGACTGTAGCAGGGTTGACCGTAACAGGGTTGACCGTAACAGGTTGACCGTATAAAGGGTTGACCAGTAACAGGGCTGACCGTAACAGGGCTGACTGCATACTGTGGTTGACCGTAACAGGGTTGACCGTAACAGGGCTGACTGTAACAGGGCTGACCGTAACAGGTTGACCGTAACAGGGCTGACCGTAACAGGGTTGGACTGTAACAGGGTTGACTTAACAGGCTGACTGTAGCAGGGTTGACTGTAGCAGGGTTGACTGTAACAGGGTTGACCGTAACAGGGTTGACCGTAACAGGGTTGACTGTAACAGGGTTGACCGTAACAGGGTTGACTGTTACAGGGCTGACTGTAACAGGCTGACCGCAACAGGGCTGACCGTAACAGGGTTGACCGTAACAGGGTTGACCGTTACAGGGTTGACCGTTACAGGGTTGACCGTAACAGGGTTGACCGTAACAGGGTTGACTGTAACAGGGTTGACTGTAACAGGGTTGACCGTAACAGGTTGACTGTAACAGGGCTGACTGTAGCAGGGTTGACTGTAACAGGGTTGACCGTAACAGGGTTGGACCGTAACAGGGTTGACCGTAACAGGGTTGACCGTAACAGGGTTGACTGTAACAGGGTTGACCGTAACAGGGTTGACCGTAACAGGGTTGACCGTAACAGGGTTGACCGTAACAGGGTTGACCGTAACAGGGTTGACTGTAACAGGGTTGACCGTTACAGGGTTGACCGTTACAGGGTTGACCGTAACAGGGTTGACCGTTACAGGGTTGACCGTAACAGGGTTGACCTTAACAGGGTTGACGATTTCATCTGCCTTAAATCTCCTTGTGACAGGAGGAATGGAAGCGTGTTGTGTGACAACTGAACCCAATATATGTCTTTTCTTTGTTAAATTGTTCAAGCCTTCCTATCTATCTAATGGTTTACAGGTTGACACTCCACGAAACAAAACACCACAAAATGACCAGGAAGGGGAGAACCAGCTCGCCTGCTTTTACACGATCGTTTCTCATTTCTTTTGAAAAGAGAATAGTTTCACCGTATTAAAAGGAGAGTTCAGTTCACGTAGACAGTGTTGATTTTAAAATGAGAGACAGATGTAAATGAATCACTAATCACATCAAATAAATAATATTCAGAAATTACTTTCTCAAAGCAACAAATAAATAGGGCTTTACAATGATGCTGAAAACTTGGAGAAATGACGGGGTTCGGTGGGTTAAAATCTTCCTAGAGGTCACAGAGGCACGGAGCAAGTCTGTATTCGTAGAAGAAAATCTGATTTATTGAATTCTCCATGTGGTCTGTATTAAAGTGCAATTCATTTAATATAACAAGATTCTAAAATTCAATATTGGTGTATCATTTCTACTTAAAATATCAAAACGATGCAAAAGGCACTCTTCATGGAACGACCCCTGAATGACAATGTCCAATGACTGAAGGGCTTCATACAGAACAGGGAAAGAAAGTCCACATTCAGCAAACAGCACTTCACATGTAAAACCATGGTCCTCGGACTCCTCGGTGTGATGTCATGTTGTGTTCACAGCTGAGGAATAAACCTACAGTCATGTAACAACATTGTAAAACCATGGTCCTCGGACAGGAGAGAGGGAAGAAACACTTGTGAATAACAATCTCATGTCGCAGAGTCAACACCTTTATGATGGTGTTTAGAAGACAGACCATCCTGACCCTGGTTTAACCTGGACTCTGGATCACAATGCTCTGGAAAGGCACAGAGGTGTGTGTGTGTGTGTGTGTGTGTGTGTGTGTGTGTGTGTGTGTGTGTGTGTGTGTGTGTGTGTGTGTGTGTGTGTGTGTGTGTGTGTGTGTGTGTGTGTGTGTGTGTGTGTGTGTGTGTGTGTGTGTGTGTGTGTGTGTGTGTGTGTGTGTGTGGTGTGTGGGAGTGAGAGAGACAGAGAGCTTGGGTCTGTGTGTGTGTGTGCTTGCGTAACTATGTGTGTGTGTTCTTACGTGTGTGAGCCTGCGTCTGTCTGCGTGTGTGACTGCTTCCTGACCCTTTCCTCTGAGCCTCTTGAAGGTTGAGCGGAACTTTAATCAAGTTAAATGCAATAGTCTGCTGTGTTGTGTGTGTCATCTGTTGGAACATCGAGTCATCATCTGTCTAGTCCTACTGACTCACGCAACACTGATTCATTCACTAGTTCATCTCTCTCATGGGTTTTCCATCAAAAGACACATTTGTATATTCTCCACAGTACATCAACAATTGAGGCCAACAGCAGCAGCATGTCGTTGCTTGTTCATATGGAAGTTGACAGGTTTTAGATTGTCATCACAGAAGATACCATCATTATATATATATATTGTGTTGGTTCTTGTATGTGTAGTAGGTACATGCATGTATAGCTTTGTACACTCTGGGCAGGTTTGATCAATTAGCTCAGTTGGTCAGGTGTGAAGCCCAGTTGGAACAAAACCCTGTAGTTCCTGCAGCACTCCTGGTACAGGGTTACGTACCCCTGATCTAGTCTGTTACTTTAACAATGGTCCCTCTTCCTGTCTTTCTCTCTCTTCTTATCTCTTCTATCTCCGTCTCACTCACTCTCTCTATTTCTCTCTCTCTCTATTTCTCTCTCTCTATTTCTCTCTCTCTCTATGTTCTAGAATGATTGGAATGGATTACAATAGGGCCACAATGACAGAAGGAGAGCGAGACCAGAGAGAACGACAGTGGGCTAGAAAGACAGTGAGAGAGAGGGAGGGAGGGATAGAGAAATAGAGAGAGATAATCACTTATATTCTGTATGACAGCTGTCAAACGACTATGTCAGATCAGTTCAGCTTGTTTGAACTGTCTGTCTATATATACAGTGGGGAGAACAAGTATTTGATTCACTGTCGATTTTTCAGGTTTTCCTACTTACAAAGCATGTAGAGGTCTGTAATTTGTATCATAGGTACACTTCCACTGTGAGAGACAGAATCTAAAACAGACTGTGGTCCCAGCTCTCTTCAGGTTTGAACAGGTCCTGCCGTGTAGTTCTGGGCAGGATCCCTCACCTTCCTCATAAAATGCAAATTAATTACTTAAAAATCATACAATGTGATTTTCTGGAATTTTGTGTACCTATGTGTACCTATGATAAAAATGACAGACCTCTACATACTTTGTAAGTAGGAAAACCTGCAAAATCGACAGTGTATCAAATATTTGTTCTCCCCACTGTATATATCTATGATTTATCTTATTTTTACAGCACCTTCAGCACCCTTACTTCCCACAGCTATGGAATGTGGCCTTTACCACTGTAGCCCAGAGAAACAAATGAATTAACACATTCATGAAAAGGCACAAGAAACAGTCCAAATATGAATCATAACGTTTTGAAGTGTCTGTCCTATGTCTTTGAGACATAAGAAAGCTCAGGAAATGCTGTGTATATTCATTTTGTGGACACATATTTATCTCCTTTTAGGTGTTACTTCCATACTTCCATGTATTTTTTGACCCGCTACTGGGTTACCTTCAGGTTACCTTCAGACAGGTCCCGTCCTGGGTCTTAGAGCAAACAGAGAACCCCATCGTGTTAGATATCTCCAGCTTAACCAGACAGGTCCCGTCCCGGGTCTTACAGCAAACAGAGAACCCCATCGTGTTAGATATCTCCAGCTTAACCAGACAGGTCCCGTCCCGGGTCTTACAGCAAACAGAGAACCCCATCGTGTTAGATATCTCCAGCTTAACCAGACAGGTCCCGTCCCGGGTCTTACAGCAAACAGAGAACCCCATCGTGTTAGATATCTCCAGCTTAACCAGACAGGTCCCGTCCCGGGTCTTAGAGCAAACAGAGAACCCCATCGTGTTAGATATCTCCAGCTTAACCAGACAGGTCCCGTCCCGGGTCTTAGAGCAAACAGAGAACCCCATCGTGTTAGATATCTCCAGCTTAACCAGACAGGTCCCGTCCCGGGTCTTACAGCAAACAGAGAACCCCATCGTGTTAGATATCTCCAGCTTAACCAGACAGGTCCCGTCCCGGGTCTTAGAGCAAACAGAGAACCCCATCGTGTTAGATATCTCCAGCTTAACCAGACAGGTCCTGTCCCGGGTCTTAGAGCAAACAGAGAACCCCATCGTGTTAGATATCTCCAGCTTAACCAGACAGGTCCCGTCCCGGGTCTTACAGCAAACAGAGAACCCCATCGTGTTAGATATCTCCAGCTTAACCAGACAGGTCCCGTCCTGGGTCTTACAGCAAACAGAGAACCCCATCGTGTTAGATATCTCCAGCTTAACCAGACAGGTCCCGTCCCGGGTCTTAGAGCAAACAGAGAACCCCATCGTGTTAGATATCTCCAGCTTAACCAGACAGGTCCCGTCCCGGGTCTTACAGCAAACAGAGAACCCCATCGTGTTAGATATCTCCAGCTTAACCAGACAGGTCCTGTCCCGGGTCTTACAGCAAACAGAGAACCCCATCGTGTTAGATATCTCCAGCTTAACCAGACAGGTCCCGTCCCGGGTCTTACAGCAAACAGAGAACCCCATCGTGTTAGATATCTCCAGCTTAACCAGACAGGTCCCGTCCCGGGTCTTACAGCAAACAGAGAACCCCATCGTGTTAGATATCTCCAGCTTAACCAGACAGGTCCCGTCCCGGGTCTTAGAGCAAACAGAGAACCCCATCGTGTTAGATATCTCCAGCTTAACCAGACAGGTCCCGTCCTGGGTCTTACAGCAAACAGAGAACCCCATCGTGTTAGATATCTCCAGCTTAACCAGACAGGTCCCGTCCTGGGTCTTACAGCAAACAGAGAACCCCATCGTGTTAGATATCTCCAGCTTAACCAGACAGGTCCCGTCCCGGGTCTTACAGCAAACAGAGAACCCCATCGTGTTAGATATCTCCAGCTTAACCAGACAGGTCCCGTCCCGGGTCTTACAGCAAACAGAGAACCCCATCGTGTTAGATATCTCCAGCTTAACCAGACAGGTCCCGTCCTGGGTCTTAGAGCAAACAGAGAACCCCATCGTGTTAGATATCTCCAGCTTAACCAGACAGGTCCCGTCCCGGGTCTTAGAGCAAACAGAGAACCCCATCGTGTTAGATATCTCCAGCTTAACCAGACAGGTCCCGTCCCGGGTCTTAGAGCAAACAGAGAACCCCATCGTGTTAGATATCTCCAGCTTAACCAGACAGGTCCCGTCCCGGGTCTTACAGCAAACAGAGAACCCCATCGTGTTAGATATCTCCAGCTTAACCAGACAGGTCCCGTCCCGGGTCTTAGAGCAAACAGAGAACCCCATCGTGTTAGATATCTCCAGCTTAACCAGACAGGTCCCGTCCCGGGTCTTAGAGCAAACAGAGAACCCCATCGTGTTAGATATCTCCAGCTTAACCAGACAGGTCCCGTCCCGGGTCTTACAGCAAACAGAGAACCCCATCGTGTTAGATATCTCCAGCTTAACCAGACAGGTCCCGTCCCGGGTCTTAGAGCAAACAGAGAACCCCATCGTGTTAGATATCTCCAGCTTAACCAGACAGGTCCTGTCCCGGGTCTTAGAGCAAACAGAGAACCCCATCGTGTTAGATATCTCCAGCTTAACCAGACAGGTCCCGGCCCCGGGTCTTAGAGCAAACAGAGAACCCCATCGTGTTAGATATCTCCAGCTTAACCAGACAGGTCCCGTCCCGGGTCTTACAGCAAACAGAGAACCCCATCGTGTTAGATATCTCCAGCTTAACCAGACAGGTCCTGTCCCGGGTCTTAGAGCAAACAGAGAACCCCATCGTGTTAGATATCTCCAGCTTAACCAGACAGGTCCCGTCCCGGGTCTTACAGCAAACAGAGAACCCCATCGTGTTAGATATCTCCAGCTTAACCAGACAGGTCCCGTCCCGGGTCTTACAGCAAACAGAGAACCCCATCGTGTTAGATATCTCCAGCTTAACCAGACAGGTCCCGTCCCGGGTCTTAGAGCAAACAGAGAACCCCATCGTGTTAGATATCTCCAGCTTAACCAGACAGGTCCCGTCCCGGGTCTTACAGCAAACAGAGAACCCCATCGTGTTAGATATCTCCGGCTTAAACAGACACGTGTGACAATCGACTCTTAAAGATTTTAACCATCTCCTTTCTTAATGTTACTTTTCATGTAGTTTTTCCTAAGTGTTATTTTGAACTATTTCCTGTAGTTTATCCTTAGTGTTATTTTGAACTACTTCCTGTAGTTTATCCTAAGTGTTATTTTGAACTATTTCCTGTAGTTTTTCCTATGCTAGGTCCTAAGACGAGTCTTTAACCACCTCCTAGTCTCAGCTGAGAGTGAATCTGTCTGTAAAGGCATCATTTTATCCCCTGAGTGGTTTAATTTCACCACCATAACCCTCCCTCCATCCCTCCATCCCTCTCAATGTTTCCCAATCAATCTATCCTCCCTTTCTCACCTCTCCCTCATCCCAGGGCAGCAGGAAGCCTTGCGGTTGAGTGTTTTAATCCCGGAGCCAACTAGGTGGAAAATCAGTGATCATGAGCAAGGCACTTAACCCTAATTGCTCCTTTAAGTCTCTATGGATAACAGCGTCTACTAAATGACTAAAATGTCAATGTAAAGCTTTTCTGACCATTTTTGCTGTTTTTGTCCTTCTGTCAATAGCTCTGTTGCCATGGAGATCAATGACTTGCAGAGCAATAGGCAGAATGAAAGAATGAAAGATAGAAATCACCCTTTTAGGAAATCATGTTTTGAAATGTTTTTTTGTTGTTGCTGTAAATCTATACTGACCCACCTGAGTCCCAAAAGGCAACCTTTTTTCCCTGATTAAAAGCAGTGGTTCGCACTTTCAGTTTTGCACAAATGCTGCCATCAATCCACGGTTTCTGGTTAGGGAATGTTTTAATAGACGCTGTGGGTACAACATCACCGACATCACCACACTTGCAAATAAACTCGCTCACCGAATCAGCGTATTCATCAATGTTATGGTTCGAAAGCTTTGCAGTCTCGACCCCGCCTTGTGCAACTGGGTCCTGAAGATCCTCAACACAGGGGCCCCACAAGGGTGAGTTCTCAGCCCTCTCCTGTACTCCCTGTTCACCCATGACTGCGTGGCCATGCACGCTTCCAACTCTATCATCAAGTTTGCAGACGACACTACAGTGGTAGGCTTGATTACCAACAATGACGAGACGGCCTACAGGGAGGAGGTGAGGGCCCTCAGAGTGTGGTGTCAGGATAATAACCTCACACTCAATGTCAACAAAACAAAGGAGATGATCGTGGACTTCAGGAAACAGCAGAGGGAGCAGCCCCCTATCCACATCGACGAGACAGTAGTGGAGAGGGTGGAAAGTTTTAAGTTCCTCGGCGTACACATCACGGACAAACTGAAATGGTCCACCCACACAGACAGCATGGTGAAGAAGGCGCAGCAGCGCCTCTTAAACCTCAGGAGGCTGAAGAAATTCGGCTTCTCACCAAAAACACTGACAAACTTTTACAGATGCGCAATCGAGAGCATCCTGTCGGGCTGTATCACCGTCTGGTACGGCAACTGCTCCGCCCACAACCGTAAGGCTCTCCAGAGGGTAGTGAGGTCTGCACAATGAATCACCGGGGGCAAACTACCTGCCCTCCAGGACACCTACACCACCCGATGTCACAGGAAGGCCAAAAAGATCATCAAGGACAACAACCACCCGAGCCACTGCCTGTTCACCCCGCTATCATCCAGAAGGTGAGGTCAGTACAGATGTATCAAAGCAGGGGCCGAGAGACTGAAAAACAGCTTCTATCTCAAAGGCATCAGACTGTTAAACAGCCATCACTAACATTGAGTGGCTGCTGCCAACATACTGACTTAATCTCTAGCCACTTTAATAATGGAAAAATGTATGTAGCCACTTTAAACAATGCCACTTTATATAATGTTTACATACCCTACATTACTCATCTCATATGTATATACTGTACTCTATACCATCTAATGCATCTTGCCTATGCCATTCGGCCATCACTCATTCATATATTTTTATGTATATATTCTTATTCATTCCTTTACACCTGTGTGTATAAGATAGTTGTTGTGAAATTGTTAGGTTAGATTACTTGTTAGATATTACTGCATGGTCGGAACTAGAAGCACAAGCATTTCACTTCACTCGCATTAACATCTGCTAACCATGTGTATGTGACAAATACATTTGATTTGATTTGAACAATCAATCCTACTATCTATGCTGCTCTGCTACACTCTCTATAAACACTATACTGCTTCCTCTGTCTATAAATAATACACTGCTTCCTCTGTCTATAAACACTATACTGCTTCCTCTGTCTATAAATAATACACTGCTTCCTCTGTCTATAAACACTATACTGCTTCCTCTGTCTATAAATAATACACTGCTTCCTCTGTCTATAAACACTATACTGCTTCCTTTGTCTATAAACACTATACTGCTTCCTCTGTCTATAAACACTATACTGCTTCCTCTGTCTATAAATAATACACTGCTTCCTCTGTCTATAAACACTATACTGCTTCCTCTGTCTATAAATAATACACTGCTTCCTCTGTCTATAAACACTATACTGCTTCCTCTTGTCTATAAACACTATACTGCTTCCTCTGTCTATAAACACTATACTGCTTCCCATGTCTATAAACACTATAATGCTTCCTCTATAAACACTATAATGCTTCCTCTATAAACACTATACTGCTTCCTCTGTAAACACTATACTGCTTCCTCTGTCTATAAACACTATACTGCTTCCTCTATGAACACTATACCGCTTCCTCTGTCTATAAACACTATACTGCTTCCTCTGTCTATGAACACTATACTGCTTCCTCTATAAACACTATACTGCTTCCTCTATAAACACTATACTGCTTCCTCTGTCTATAAACACTATACTGCTTCCTCTGTCTATAAACACTATACTGCTTCCCATGTCTATAAACACTATAATTACTTCCTCTGTCTATAAAACACTATACTGCTTCCTCTGTCCATAAACACTATACTGCTTCCTCTGTCTATAAACACTATACTGCTTCCCATGTCTATAAACACTATAATGCTTCCTCTGTCCATAAACACTATACTGCTTCCCATGTCTATAAACACTATAATGCTCTCTGTCCATAAACACTATACTGCTTCCTCTGTCTATAAACACTATACTGCTTCCTCTGTCTATAAACACTATACTGCTTCCCATGTCTATAAACACTATAATGCTTCCCTCTGTCTATAAACACTACACTGCTTCCTCTATAAACACTATACTGCTTCCTCTATAAACACTATACTGCTTCCTCTGTCTATAAACACTATACTGCTTCCTCTGTCTATAAACACTATACTGCTTCCCTCTGTCTATAAACACTATACTGCTTCCTCTGTCTATAAACACTATACTGCTTCCCCTGTCTATAAAACACTATACTGCTTCCTCTGTCTATAAACACTATACTACTTCCTCTGTCTATAAACACTATACTGCTTCCTGTGTCTATAACACTATACTGCTTCCTCTGTCTATAAACACTATACTGCTTCCCCTGTCTATAAACACTATACTGCTTCCTCTGTCTATAAACACTATACTACTTCCTCTGTCTATAAACACTATACTGCTTCCTGTGTCTATAAACCACTATACTGCTTCCTGTGTCTATAAACACTATACTACTTCCCTCTGTCTATAAACACTATACTGCTTCCTGTGTCTATAACCACTATACTGCTTCCCTGTGTCTATAACCACTATACTGCTTCCTCTGTCTATAAACACTATACTACTTCCTCTGTCTATAAACACTATACTGCTTCCTCTGTCTATAAAACACTATACTACTTCCTCTGTCTATAAACACTATACTGCTTCCTGTGTCTATAACCACTATACTGCTTCCTGTGTCTATAACCACTATACTGTTTCCTCTGTCTACAAACACTATACTGCTTCCTCTGTCTATAAACACTATACTGCTTCCTCTGTCTATAAACACTATACTGCTTCCTCTGTCTATAACCACTATACTGCTTCCTCTGTCTATAAACACTACACTGCTTCCTGTGTCTATAAACACTACACTGCTTCCTCTGTCTATAAACACTATACTGCTTCCTCTATAAACACAATACTGCTTCCCTCTGTCTATAAACACTATACTGCTTCCTCTGTCTATAAACACTATACTGCTTCCTCTGTCTATAAACACTATACTGCTTCCTCTGTCTATAAACACTATACTGCTTCCTCTGTCTATAAACACTATACTGCTTCCTATAAAACACAATACTGCTTCCTCTGTCTATAAACACTATACTGCTTCCTCTATAAACACAATACTGCTTCCTCTGTCTATAAACACTATACTGCTTCCTCTGTCTATAACCACTATACTGCTTCCTCTGTCTATAAACACTATACTGCTTCCTCTGTCTATAAACACTATACTGCTTCCTCTGTCTATAAACACTATACTGCTTTCTCTGTCTATAACCACTATACTGCTTCCTCTGTCTATAAACACTATACTGCTTCCTCTGTCTATAAACACTATACTGCTTCCTCTGTCTATAACCACTATACTGCTTCCTCTGTCTATAAACACTACACTGCTTCCTGTGTCTATAACCACTATACTGCTTCCTCTGTCTATAAACACTATACTACTTCCTCTGTCTATAAACACTATACTGCTTCCTCTGTCTATAAACACTATACTACTTCCTCTGTCTATAAACACTATACTGCTTCCTCTGTCTACAAACACTATACTGCCCTCTGTCTATAAACACTATACTGCTTCCTCTGTCTATAAACACTATACTGCTTCCTCTGTCTATAAACACAATACTGTTTCCTCTGTCTATAAACACTATACTGCTTCCTCTGTCTATAAACACAATACTGTTTCCTCTGTCTATAAACACTATACTGCTTCCTCTGTCTATAAACACTATACTGCTTCCTCTGTCTATAAACACAATACTGTTTTCTATAAACACAATACTGCTTTCTCTGTATATAAACACTATACTGCTTCCTCTGTCTATAACACAATACTGTTTCCTCTATAAACACAATACTGCTTTCTCTGTCTATAAACACTATACTGCTTCCTCTGTCTATAAACACAATACTGTTTCCTCTATAAACACAATACTGCTTCTCTGTCTATAAACACTATACTGCTTCTCTGTCTATAAACACTATACTGCTTCCTCTGTCTATAAACACTATAATGCTTCTCTGTCTATAAACACTATACTGCTTCCTCTGTCTATAAACACTATACTGCTTCCTCTGTCTATAAACACTATACTGCTTCCTCTGTCTATAAACACTATACTGCTTCCCTCTGTCTATAAATAATACACTGCTTCCTCTGTCTATAAACACTACACTGCTTCCTCTGTCTATAAATAATACACTGCTTCTCTGTCTATAAACACTATACTGCTTCCTCTGTCTATAAACACTATACTGCTTCCTCTGTCTATAAACACTACACTGCTCTATGAACACTATACTGCTTCCTCTGTCTATAAAACACTACACTGCTTCCTCTATGAACACTATACTGCTTCCTCTGTCTATAAACACTACACTGCTTCCTCTGTCTATAAACACTATACTGCTTCCTTTGTCTATAAACACTATACTGCTTCCTGTGTCTATAAACACTACACTGCTTCCCTCTGTCTATAAACACTATACTGCTTCCTCTGTCTATAAACACTATACTGCTTCCCTCTGTCTATAAACACTACACTGCTTCCTCTATGAACACTATACTGCTTCCTCTGTCTATAAACACTATACTGCTTCCTCTGTCTATAAACACTATACTGCTTCCTCTGTCTATAAACACTACACTGCTTCCTCTGTCTATAAACACTATACTGCTTCCTCTGTCTATAAACACTATACTGCTTCCTCTGTCTATAAACACTATACTGCTTCTCTGTCTATAAAACACTACACTGCTTCCTCTGTCTATAAACACTATACTGCTTCCTCTGTCTATAAACACTATACTGCTTCCTCTGTCTATAAACACTACACTGCTTCCTCTGTCTATAAACACTATACTGCTTCCTCTGTCTATAAACACTATACTGCTTCCTCTGTCTATAAACACTATACTGCTTCCTCTGTCTATAAACACAATACTGCTTCCTCTGTCTATAAACACTATACTGCTTCTCTGTCTATAAACACTACACTGCTTCCTCTGTCTATAAACACTATACTGCTTCCTCTGTCTATAAACACTATACTGCTTCCTCTGTCTATAAACACTATACTGCTTCCCTCTGTCTATAAACACTACACTGCTTCTCTGTCTATAAACACTATACTGCTTCCTCTGTCTATAAACACTATACTGCTTCCTCTGTCTATAAACACTACACTGCTTCCTCTGTCTATAAAACACTATACTGCTTCCTCTGTCTATAAACACTACACTGCTTCCTCTATGAACACTATACTGCTTCCTCTGTCTATAAACACTACACTGCTTCCTCTATGAACACTATACTGCTTCCTCTGTCTATAAACACTACACTGCTTCCTCTGTCTATAAACACTATACTGCTTCCTCTATAAACACTATACTGCTTCCTCTGTCTATAAACACTATACTGCTTCCTCTGTCTATAAACACTACTGCTTCCTCTCTGTCTATAAAACACTACACCTTCCCTCTGTCTATAAACACTATACTGCTTCCTCTGTCTATAAACACTATACTGCTTCCTCTGTCTATAAACACTATACTGCTCTCTGTCTATAAACACCACTGCTTCCTCTGTCTATAAACACTACACTGCTTCCTCTATGAACACTATACTGCTTCCTCTGTCTATAAACACTACACTGCACCACTCTGTCTATAAACACTACACTGCTTCCTCTATAAACACTATACTGCTTCCTCTGTCTATAAACACTACACTGCTTCCTCTGTCTATAAACACTACACTGCTTCCTCTATAAACACTATACTGCTTCCTCTATAAACACTATACTGCCTCCTCTGTCTATAAACCTAAGAACAGTGCTTACATAAGATAACTACACTTCCTTACATAAGGTCAACCCTGGTGTCATAATCAGAATTGTTTTATTGCTGCAGCTTTTTCCAATCTGGCAGTTGGATGCGGGAGCGTTTGATTAGGTCTGATTTAGCGGCATCCCAACTCTGGTGTGATTACTTTTGTCTGACTCACTATGCCCTGAGAACAAGAGGTCACTAATAGGATTAGATGATTAGAAATAGAATTAATGGAGCGGGTCGTATCATTGACTTCGATGAGGATGCCTGTTCTATTCATAATTTTTCAATGCATTTAATCCTGCAGAAAAACTTGGCCCAGGGAACAAAGGGTCAGTAACACTGACATTCATTCTCTCTTCTCTTTCTCTTTATTTCCCCGTCTCTTTATCTGTCTCCCGTTTACCTCTCTCTCTCTCTCTCTCTCTCTCTCTCTCTCTCTCTCTCTCTCTCTCTCACTCTCCTTCTCACTCTCTCACTCCTCTCTCTCTCTCCTCTATATCTTTTCATCTCTCTTCTCTCTTTCTCCTCTCTCTCTCTTTTCCTCTCTCTCTCCTCTCTTCTCTCTCTCTGTAGCTCTCGTTCTCTTGTACTATGTCTCTGGTCTTGGTGAAGGTACTCCACATCTGAGAACTAAACCCAGGAAAAGTGTTTGAACAGACTGAACAATTGTTAATTGTGTGTGAGTGTCTTCCCTCATGTAATATTATCACAATAGAGTGCTCCAACTACTTTTCTATACAACCAGATGAAACCAGACTGGAAGAAGTCACAAGTAAAGAAACCCAAAGGTACAGAGACAGACCAACAGTAAAGATGTCACAGACATATAAGGACTGTCACAAGTCAAGTGACCTACAACTGAATGCCTTGACAAGTACTCTGCCAGGCTAGCACTCCCTCAGGTAGACTCCCCCGGATACAGATTCCCCCACATAAAGACTCCCCCGGGTACGGATTCCCCCACATAAAGACTCCCCCAGGTACGGATTCCCCAAGATAAAGACTCCCCAGGTAAGGATTCCCCCATATAAAGACTCCCCAGGTAAGGATTCATCCAGATAAAGACTCCCGGTACGGATTCCCCCAGGTAAGGATTCCCCCAGGTAAAGACTCCCCCAGGTAAGGATTCCCCCAGATAAAGACTCCCCATGTAAGGACTCCCCCAGATAAAGACTCTCCAGGTAAGGATTCCCCCAGATAAAGACTCCCCCAGGTAAGGACTCCCCCAGATAAAGACTCCCCAGGTAAGGATTCCCCCAGATAAAGACTCCCCAGGTAAGGATTCATCCAGATAAAGACTCCCCGGTACGGACTCCCCCAGGTAAGGATTCCCCCAGGTAAAGACTCCCCCAGGTAAGGATTCCCCCAGATAAAGACTCCCCCATGTAAGGACTCCCCCAGATAAAGACTCTCCAGGTAAGGATTCCCCCAGATAAAGACTCCCCCAGGTAAGGACTCCCCCAGATAAAGACTCCCCAGGTAAGGATTCCCCCAGATAAAGACTCCCCAGGTAAGGATTCATCCAGATAAAGACTCCCCGGTACGGATTCCCCCAGGTAAAGACTCCCCCAGGTAAGGATTCCCCCAGGTAAAGACTCCCCCAGGTAAGGATTCCCCCAGATAAAGACTCCCCCATGTAAGGACTCCCCCAGATAAAGACTCTCCAGGTAAGGATTCCCCCAGATAAAGACTCCCCCATGTAAGGACTCCCCCAGGTAAGGACTCCCCCAGGTAAGGACTCCCCCAGATAAAGACTCCCCATGTAAGGACTCCCCCAGATAAAGACTACCCAGGTAAGGACTCCCCTAGATAAAGACTCCCCAGGTAAGGATTCCCCCAGGTAAGGACTCCCCCAGGTAAGGCCTCCCCCAGGTAAGGACTCCCCAGATAAAGACTCCCCAGGTAAGGATTCCCCCAGGTAAGGACTCCCCCAGATAAAGACTCCCCAGGTAAGGATTCCCCCAGGTAAGGACTCCCCAGATAAAGACTCCCCAGGTAAGGATTCCCCCAGGTAAGGACTCCCCCAGATAAAGACTCCCCAGGTAAGGATTCCCCCAGGTAAGGACTCACCCAGGTAAGGCCTCCCCCAGGTAAGGATTCCCTCAGATAAAGACTCCCCCAGGTAAGGATTCCCCCAGATAAAGACTCCCCAGGTAAGGATTCCCCCAGATAAAGACTCCCCCAGGTAAGGATTCCCCCAGATAAAGACTCCCCAGGTAAGGATTCCCCCAGGTGAGGCCTCCCCCATGTAAGGACTCCCCAGGTAAATACTCCCCCAGATAAGGACTCCCCAGGTAAAAACTCCCCCAGGTAAGGACTTCCTCAGGTAAGGACTCCCCCAGGTAAAGACTCCCCCAGGTAAGTACTTCCTCTGTTAAGCACTCCCCAGGTAAAGACTCCCCCAGGTAAGGACTTCCTCAGGTAAGGAGTCACCCAGGTAAGGACTCCCCCAGGTAAAGACTCCCCCAGGTAAGGACTTCCTCAGGTAAGGAGTCCCCCAGGTAAGGACTCCCCCAGGTAAAGAACAGGGCTCCGGGCAGCCGAGCGGAAATGGAGGAAAACTCGCCTCCCTGCGGACCTGGCATCCTTTCACTCCCTCCTCTCTACATTTTCCTCCTCTGTCTCTGCTGCTAAAGCCACTTTCTACCATTCTAAATTCCAAGCATCTGCCTCTAACCCTAGGAAGCTCTTTGCCACCTTCTCCTCCCTCCTGAATCCTCCCCCCTCCCTCCCTCCCTCTCTGCAGATGACTTCGTCCCAACCATTTTGAAAAGAAGGTCGATGACATCCGATCCTCGTTTGCTAAGGCAAACGACACCGCTGGTTCTGCTCACACTGCCCTACCCTATGCTCTGACCTCTTTCTCCCCTCTCTCTCCAGATGAAATCTCGCGTCTTGTGACGGCCGGCCGCCCAACAACCTGCCCGCTTGACCCTATCCCTCCTCTCTTCTCCAGACCATTTCCGGAGACCTTCTCCCTTACCTCACCTCGCTCATCAACTCATCCCTGACCGCTGGCTCGTCCCTCCCGTCTTCAAGAGAGCGAGAGTTGCACCCCTTCTGAAAAAAACCTACACTCGATCCCTCCGATGTCAACAACTACAGACCAGTATCCCTTCTCTCTTTTCTCTCCAAAACTCTTGAGCGTGCCGTCCTTGGCCAGCTGTACCGCTATCTCTCTCAGAATGACCTTCTTGATCCAAATCAGTCAGGTTTCAAGACTAGTCATTCAACTGAGACTGCTCTTCTCTGTATCACGGAGGCGCTCCGCACTGCTAAAGCTAACTCTCTCTCCTCTGCTCTCATCCTTCTAGACCTATCGGCTGCCTTCGATACTGTGAACCATCAGATCCTCCTCTCCACCCTCTCCGAGTTGGGCATCTCCGGCGCGGCCCACGCTTGGATTGCGTCCTACCTGACAGGTCGCTCCTACCAGGTGGCGTGGCGAGAATCTGTCTCCTCACCACGCGCTCTCACCACTGGTGTCCCCCAGGGCTCTGTTCTAGGCCCTCTCTTATTCTCGCTATACACCAAGTCACTTGGCTCTGTCATAACCTCACATGGTCTCTCCTATCATTGCTATGCAGACGACACACAATTAATCTTCTCCTTTCCCCCTTCTGATGACCAGGTGGCGAATCGCATCTCTGCATGTCTGGCAGACATATCAGTGTGGATGACGGATCACCACCTCAAGCTGAACCTCAGCAAGACGGAGCTCCTCTTCCTCCCGGGGAAGGACTGCCCGTTCCATGATCTCGCCATCACGGTTGACAACTCCATTGTGTCCTCCTCCCAGAGCGCTAAGAACCTTGGCGTGATCCTGGACAACACCCTGACGTTCTCAACTAACATCAAGGCGGTGTCCCGTTCCTGTAGGTTCATGCTCTACAACATCCGCAGAGTACGACCCTGCCTCACACAGGAAGCGGCGCAGGTCCTAATCCAGGCACTTGTCATCTCCCGTGTTGATTACTGCAGCTCGCTGTTGGCTGGGCTCCCTGCCTGTGCCATTAAGCCCCTACAACTCATCCAGAACGCCGCAGCCCGTCTGGTGTTCAACCTTCCCAAGTTCTCTCACGTCACCCCGCTCCTCCGCTCTCTCCACTGGCTTCCAGTTGAAGCTCGCATCCGCTACAAGACCATGGTGCTCACCTACGGGCTGTGAGGGGAACGGCACCTCAGTACCTCCAGGCTCTGATCAGGCCCTACACCCAAACAAGGGCACTGCGTTCATCCACCTCTGGCCTGCTCGCCTCCCTACCACTGAGGAAGTACAGTTTCCCGCTCAGCCCAGTCAAAACTGTTCGCTGCTCTGGCCCCCAATGGTGGAACAAACTCCCTCACGACGCCAGGACAGCGGAGTCAATCACCCACCTTCGGAGACACCTGAAACCCCACCTCTTCAAGGAATACCTAGGATAGGGTAAGTAAGGGTAAGTAATCCTTCTCACCCCCCTTCTCCCCCAACAAGATTTAGATGCAAGTGGCTGTTCCACTGGTTGTCATAAGGTGTATGCACCAATTTGTAAGTCGCTCTGGATAAGAGCGTCTGCTAAATGACTTAAATGTAAATGTAAATGTAATGTAAAGACTCCCCAGGTAAGGACTTCCTCCAGGTAAGGAGTCCCCCAGGTAAGGACTCCCCAGGTAAAGACTCCCCCAGGTAAGGACTTCCTCAGGTAAGGAGTCACCCAGGTAGGAGTCACCCAGGTAAAGGTGATCCTGGACAACACCCTGTCGTTCTCAGCTAACATCAAGGCGGTGGCCCGTTCCTGTAGGTTCATGCTCTACAACATCCGCAGAGTACGACCCTGCCTCACACAGGAAGCGGCGCAAGTCCTAATCCAGGCACTTGTCATCTCCACGTCTGGATTACTGCAACTCCGCTGTTGGCTGGGCTCCCTGCCTGTGCCATTAAACTCATCCAGAACGCCGCAGCCCGTCTGGTGTTCAACCTTCCCAAGTTCTCTCACGTCACCCCGCTCCTCCGCTCTCTCCACTGGCTACCAGTTGAAGCTCGCATCCGCTACAAGACCATGGTGCTTGCCTACGGAGCTGTGAGGGGGAATGGCACCTCAGTACCTCCAGGCTCTGATCAGGCCCTACACCCAAACAAGGGCACTCGTTCATCCACCTCTGGCCTGCTCGCCTCCCTACCACTGAGGAAGTACAGTTCCCGCTCAGCCCAGTCAAAACTGTTCGCTGCTCTGGCCCCCAATGGTGGAACAAACTCCCCACGACGCCAGGACAGGCGGAGTCAATCACCACCTTCCGGAGACACCTGAAACCCCACCTCTTTAAGGAATACCTAGGATAGGATAAAGTAATCCTTCTCACCCCCCTTAAAAGATTTAGATGCACTATTGTAAAGTGGCTGTTCCACTGGATGTCATAAGGTGAATGCCAATTTGTCCCCCAGGTAAGGACTCCCCAGGTAAAAACTCCCCCAGGTAAGGACTTCCTCAGGTAAGGACTCCCCCAGGTAAAGACTCCCCCAGGTAAGGACTTCCTCTGTTAAGCACTCCCAGGTAAAGACTCCCCCAGGTAAGGACTTCCTCAGGTAAGGAGTCACCCAGGTAAGGACTCCCCAGGTAAAGACTCCCCCAGGTAAGGACTTCCTCAGGTGGGGAGTCCCCCCAGGTAAGGACTCCCCAGGTAAAGACTTCCTCAGGTAAGGAGTCCCCAGGTAAGGACTCCCCAGGTAAAGACTCCCCCAGGTAAGGACTTCCTCAGGTAAAGGAGTCCCCAGGTAAGGACTCCCCAGGTAAAGACTCCCCCAGGTAAGGACTTCCTCAGGTAAGGAGTCACCCAGGTAAAGACTCCCCCAGGTAAAGACTCCCCCAGGTAAAGACTCCCCCAGGTAAGGACTTCCTCAGGTAAGGAGTCCCCCAGGTAAGGAGTCCCCCAGGTAAAGACTCCCCCAGGTAAGGACTCCCCCAGGTAAGGACTTCCTCAGGTAAGGAGCCACCCAGGTAAGGACTCCCCCAGGTAAAGACTCCCCCAGGTAAGGACTTCCTCAGGTAAGGACTCCCCCAGGTAAAGACTCCCCCAGGTAAGGACTTCCTCAGTTAAGCACTCCCCAGGTAAGGCCTCCCCCGGGTAAAAACTCCAACAGTTGAGTCGCTCCACCTGTACCAGTATTATACCTGTCCGAAGACTGAGGCGATGATGGGTTTGAGCCTCCTCCTCTCGGGGGTCTTGAGCCCCCAGGTCTCCTCTGGTGCCTCTGTAGCGGAGGACAGACTTCTGGTCTTAGTCTTCTTAGAAGGCCTCTTTATGCTGCAGGAGCTCCATCTCCTCAACTTCTCTATCTTCTTCTTGATGGAGCCCTGACAGACAGAGACAGAGACAGAGACGTGTATCAGTATAGAGATGTGAATCAGTATACAGTGTATGACCTAGGTAAAGACGCTCAGATGGGGAGATAAAGAGATGGTTAGGATACAGTGTATGTCCTAGGTAAAGACGCTCAGATGGGGGAGATAAAGAGATGGTTAGGATACAGTGTATGTCCTAGGTAAAGACACTCAGGTGGGGAGATAAAGAGATGGTTAGGATACAGTGTATGACCTAGGTAAAGACGCTCAGATGGGGAGATAAAGAGATGGTTAGGATACAGTGTATGTCCTAGGTAAAGACACTCAGATGGGGAGATAAAGAGATGGTTAGGATACAGTGTATGTCCTAGGTAAAGACACTCAGATGGGGAGATAAAGAGATGGTTAGGATACAGTGTATGTCCTAGGTAAAGACACTCAGATGGGGAGATAAAGAGATGGTTAGGATACAGTGTATGTCCTAGGTAAAGACACTCAGATGGGGAGATAAAGAGATGGTTAGGATACAGTGTATGTCCTAGGTAAAGACACTCAGATGGGGAGATAAAGAGATGGTTAGGATACAGTGTATGTCCTAGGTAAAGACGCTCAGATGGGGAGATAAAGAGATGGTTAGGATACAGTATGTCCTAGGTAAAGACGCTCAGATGGGGAGATAAAGAGATGGTTAGGATACAGTATGTCCTAGGTAAAGACGCTCAGATGGGGAGATAAAGAGATGGTTAGGATACAGTATGTCCTAGGTAAAGACGCTCAGATGGGGAGATAAAGAGATGGTTAGGATACAGTATGTCCTAGGTAAAGACACTCAGATGGGGAGATAAAGAGATGGTTAGGATACAGTGTATGTCCTAGGTAAAGACACTCAGATGGAGAGATAAAGAGATGGTTAGGATACAGTGTATGTCCTAGGTAAAGACACTCAGATGGGGAGATAAAGAGATGGTTAGGATACAGTGTATGTCCCTAGGTAAAGACACTCAGATGGGGAGATAAAGAGATGGTTAGGATACAGTGTATGTCCTAGGTAAAGACGCTCAGATGGGGAGATAAAGAGATGGTTAGGATACAGTGTATGTCCTAGGTAAAGACACTCAGATGGGGAGATAAAGAGATGGTTAGGATACAGTGTATGTCCTAGGTAAAGACGCTCAGATGGGGAGATAAAGAGATGGTTAGGATACAGTGTATGTCCTAGGTAAAGACACTCAGATGGGGAGATAAAGAGATGGTTAGGATACAGTGTATGTCCTAGGTAAAGACGCTCAGATGGGGAGATAAAGAGATGGTTAGGATACAGTGTATGTCCTAGGTAAAGACACTCAGATGGGGAGATGAAGAGATGGTTAGGATACAGTGTATGTCTTAGGTAAAGACGCTCAGATGGGGAGATAAAGAGATGGTTAGGATACAGTGTATGACCTAGGTAAAGACACTCAGATGGGGAGATAAAGAGATGGTTAGGATACAGTGTATGTCCTAGGTAAAGACTCTCAGATGGGGAGATAAAGAGATGGTTAGGATACAGTGTATGTCCTAGGTAAAGACTCTCAGATGGGGAGATAAAGAGATGGTTAGGATACAGTATGTCCTAGGTAAAGACGCTCAGATGGGGAGATAAAGAGATGGATTAGGATACAGTATGTCCTAGGTAAAGACGCTCAGATGGGGAGATAAAGAGATGGTTAGGATACAGTGTATGTCCTAGGTAAAGACACTCAGATGGGGAGATAAAGAGATGGTTAGGATACAGTGTATGTCCTAGGTAAAGACACTCAGATGGGGAGATAAAGAGATGGTTAGGATACAGTGTATGTCCAGGTAAAGACACTCAGATGGGGAGATAAAGAGATGGTTAGGATACAGTGTATGTCCTAGGTAAAGACACTCAGATGGGGAGATAAAGAGATGGTTAGGATACAGTGTATGTCCCTAGGTAAAGACGCTCAGATGGAGAGATAAAGAGATGGTTAGGATACAGTGTATGACCTAGGTAAAGACACTCAGATGGGGAGATAAAGAGATGGTTAGGATACAGTGTATGTCCTAGGTAAAGACACTCAGATGGGGAGATAAAGAGATGGTTAGGATACAGTATGTCCTAGGTAAAGACACTCAGATGGGGAGATAAAGAGATGGTTAGGATACAGTATGTCCTAGGTAAAGACGCTCAGATGGGGAGATAAAGAGAGATGGATTTAGTATACAGTGTATGTCCTAGGTAAAGACACTCAGATAGGGAGATAAAGAGATGGTTAGGATACAGTATGTCCTAGGTAAAGACACTCAGATGGGGAGATAAAGAGATGGTTAGGATACAGTGTATGTCCTAGGTAAAGACGCTCAGATGGGGAGATAAAGAGATGGTTAGGATACAGTGTATGTCTAGGTAAAGACACTCAGATGGGGAGATAAAGAGATGGTTAGGATACAGTGTATGTCCTAGGTAAAGACACTCAGATGGGGAGATAAAGAGATGGTTAGGATACAGTATGTCCTAGGTAAAGACGCTCAGATGGGGAGATAAAGAGATGGTTAGGATACAGTGTATGTCCTAGGTAAAGACACTCAGATGGGGAGATAAAGAGATGGTTAGGATACAGTATGTCCCTAGGTAAAGACGCTCAGATGGGGAGATAAAAGAGATGGTTAGGATACAGTGTATGTCCTAGGTAAAAGACGCTCAGATGGAGAGATAAAGAGATGGTTAGGATACAGTGTATGTCCCTAGGTAAAGGCGCTCAGATGGAGAGATAAAGAGATGGTTAGGATACAGTGTATGTCCTAGGTAAAGACACTCAGATGGAGAGATAAAGAGATGGATTTAGGATACAGTGTATGTCCCTGAGGTAGGGCAACGCTCAGATGGGAGATAAAGAGATGGTTAGGATACAGTGTATGTCCCTGGTAAAGACAGCTCAGATGGAGAGATAAAGAGATGGTTAGGATACAGTGTATGTCCTAGGTAAAGACGCTCAGATGGGTAGATAAAGAGATGGTTAGGATACAGTGTATGTCCTAGGTAAAGACACTCAGATGGGTAGATAAAGAGATGGATTTAGGATACAGTGTATGACCTAGGTAAAGACACTCAGATGGGTAGATAAAGAGATGGTTGGGATACAGTGTATGTCCCTGGTAAAGACACTCAGATGGGGGAGATAAAGAGATGGTTAGGATACAGTGTATGTCCCTGGGGTAAAGACACTCAGATGGGGAGATAAAGAGATGGTTAGGATACAGTGTATGTCCTAGGTAAAGACACTCAGATGGGAGATAAAGAGATGGTTAGGATACAGTGTATGCCTAGGTAAAGACACTCAGATGGGGAGATAAAGAGATGGTTAGGATACAGTGTATGTCCTAGGTAAAGACGCTCAGATGGGAGATAAAGAGATGGATTTAGGATACAGTGTATGTCCTAGGTAAAGACACTCAGATGGGAGATAAAGAGATGGTTAGGATACAGTGTCCCCTAGGTAAAGACACTCAGATGGGGAGATGAAGAGATGGTTAGGATACAGTGTATGTCCTAGGTAAAGACACTCAGATGGGGAGATAAAGAGATGGTTAGGATACAGTGTATGTCCTAGGTAAAGACACTCAGATGGGGAGATAAAGAGATGGTTAGGATACAGTGTATGTCCTAGGTAAAGACACTCAGATGGGGGAGATAAAGAGATGGTTAGGATACAGTGTATGTCCCTGGGTAAAGACACTCAGATGGGAGATAAAGAGATGGTTAGGATACAGTGTATGTCCTAGGTAAAAGGCTCAGATGGAGAGATAAAGAGATGGTTAGGATACAGTGTATGTCCTAGGTAAAGACGCTCAGATGGGGAGATAAAGAGATGGTTAGGATACAGTGTATGTCCTAGGTAAAGACGCTCAGATGGGGGAGATAAAGAGATGGTTAGGATACAGTATGTCCTAGGTAAAGACGCTCAGATGGAGAGATAAAGAGATGGTTAGGATACAGTGTATGTCCTAGGTAAAGATGCTCAGATGGGGAGATAAAGAGATGGTTAGGATACAGTGTATGTCCCTAGGTAAAGACACTCAGATGGAGAGATAAAGAGATGGTTAGGATACAGTGTATGTCCTAGGTAAAGACACTCAGATGGGGAGATAAAGAGATGGTTAGGATACAGTGTATGTCCTAGGTAAAGACACTCAGATGGGAGATAAAGAGATGGTTGGGGATACAGTGTATGTCCTAGGTAAAGACACTCAGATGGGGAGATAAAGAGATGGTTAGGATACAGTGTATGTCCCTAGGTAAAGACACTCAGATGGGGAGATAAAGAGATGGATTTAGGATACAGTGTATGTCCTAGGTAAAGACACTCAGATGGGGAGATAAAGAGATGGTTAGGATACAGTGTATGTCCTAGGTAAAGACACTCAGATGGGGAGATAAAGAGATGGTTAGGATACAGTGTATGTCCTAGGTAAAGGCGACTCAGATGGGGAGATAAAGAGATGGTTAGGATACAGTGTATGTCCTAAGTAAAAAGACACTCAGACTGAGATGTTAGAATATACAGATGTGCTACCTTATTTTGATCACTCTATTGTCCCAGATAATTTTCCTGCTCAGCAAAATGCAAAATGTAGTGTATTCAAGGTTTTAAAAGGCTTCTAAAGTTTGTAATTTTCCACTGAAATGAATCAATCCCTAAACATGTCCATTAACTAAAACATTTCCTGTTGCTGCAGGATTAGTTTTCTGCTGTGAGAAGCAGGGTCAAATTAAGATAGCACATCTGTCCTGGAGAAGGAGACAAAGACAGACGAATGTTGACCTGTATGTGTCTTGGTAGAGTTAACTGTATGTTCTGAAATAGGACCCAAACAGAGGTTAACTGATGTTCTGATACAGGACCCAAACAGAGTTAACTGATGTTCTGATACAGGACCCAATCAGAGAGTTAACTGATGTTCTGATACAGGACCCAATCAGAGAGTTAACTGATGTTCTGATATAGGACCAAACAGAGAGTTAACTGATGTTCTGATACAGGAC
>NW_026281761.1:0-6779 GCF_023373465.1 Oncorhynchus keta
AATCATCCCATGAATCTCATTAGTAATCATCCCATGCATCTCATTAGTAATCATCCATGAATCTCATTAGTAATCATCCTATGAATCTTCATTAGTAATCATCCCATGAACTTATTAGTAATCATCCCATGTGTATCTCTATTAGTAATCATCCCATGAATCTCTATTAGTAATCATCCCATGCATCTCATTAGTAATCATCCCATGAATCTCATTAGTAATCATCCTCATGAATCCTATTAGTAATCATCCATGAATCTTATTAGTAATCATCCCATGAATCTCATTAGTAATCATCCCATGCATCTCATTAGTAATCATCCCATGAATCTCATTAGTGATCATCCCATGAATCTCATTAGTAATCATCCTCGTTGAATCTCATTAGTAATCATCCATGAATCCACAGTAATCATCCTATGAATCTCATTAGTAATCATCCCATGAATCTCATTAGTAATCATCCCATGAATCTTATTAGTAATCATCCCATGAATCTCATTAGTAATCATCCCATGAATCTCATTAGTAATCATCCCATGAATTCATTAGTAATCATCCCATGAATCTCATTAGTAATCATCCCATGAATCTCATTAGTGAATCATCCCATGAATCTCTAGTTTGGTATTCATCCCAGTGAATCTCATTAGTAATCATCCTCATGAATCTCATTAGTAATCATCCCATGAATCTCATTAGTAATCATCCCATGAATCTCATTAGTAATCATCCCATGACTCTATTAGTAATCATCCCATGAATTCCTCATTAGTAATCATCCCATGAATTTATTAGTAATCATCCCATGAATCTCTATTAGTAATCATCCCATGAATCTCATTAGTAATCATCCCATGCATCTCATTAGTAATCATCCCATGAATCCTTATTAGTAATCATCCCATGAATCTCTATTAGTAATCATCCCATGAATCTCTATTAGTAATCATCCCATGAATCTCATTAGTAATCATCCCATGAATCTCATTAGTAATCATCCCATGAATCTCATTAGTAATCATCCCATGAATCTCTATTAGTAATCATCCCATGAATCTTCATTAGTAATCATCCCATGAATCTCATTAGTAATCATCCCATGCATCTCATTAGTAATCATCCCATGAATCTCATTAGTAATCATCCCATGAATCTCATTAGTAATCATCCCATGAATCTCATTAGTAATCATCCCATGAATCTCATTAGTAATCATCCCATGAATCTCATTAGTAATCATCCCATGAATCTCATTAGTAATCATCCCATGAATCTCATTAGCAATCATCCCGCTTGGTATCTCATTAATCATCCCATGAATCTCATTAGTAATCATCCCATGAATCTTCATTAGTAATCATCCCATGAATTCATTAGTAATCATCCCATGAATCTCATTAGTAATCATCCCATGAATCTCATTAGTAACCATCCCATGAATCTCATTATAATCATCCCATGAATCTCATTAGTAATCATCCCATGAACCATTAGGTAATCATCCCATGAATCTCATTAGTAACCATCCCATGAATCTCATTAGTAATCATCCCATGAATCTCATTAGTAATCATCCCATGAATCTCATTAGTAATCATCATGAATCTCATTAGTAATCATCCCACAATCTCATTAGTAACCATCCCATGAATCTCATTAGTAATCATCCCATGAATCTCATTAGTAATCATCCCATGCATCTCATTAGTAATCATCCCATGAATCTCATTAGTAATCATCCCATGAATCTCATTAGTAATCATCCCATGAATCTCATTAGTAACCATCCCATGCAGCCTTGTTTTCAAATTCAAACGCTGTAATGTTGTGATCTGAAACCTCAATTAGGCTGATATAAATCCGTGTTATTTTTGTATTATGATTTTCAACGTGAGCGTATAATCATTTCTATGTAGCCTCTACTGGATCGGTGTCCCTAAATTGGGACAGTTGGTGCTCAATATGTCACGCCCTGAACATAGAGAGCCATTGTTTCTCTATTGGTTCAGTAGGTCATTGCATGACTACGGGGTGATCTAGTATATCTATGTTGGTGTTTTGTATGGTTCCCAATTAGAGGCAGCTGGTAATCGTTGTCTCTAATCATGTGAATCATATTTAAGTAGCTATCCCCCCACTTGTGTTTGTGGGATATTGATTGTGTTTCGTGCATGTAGCGCCGCGTCGTCATGGTCCGTTTATCCCCTTTACACTGTGTATAAGACAGTAGTTTTGGAATTGTTAGTTAGATTACTTGTTGGTTATTACTGCATTGTCGGAACTAGAAGCACAAGCATTTCGCTACACTCGCATTAACATCTGCTAACCATGTGTATGTGACAAATAACATTTGATTTGATTTGATTTGGTTTGATTTGTGCTTGGGTTTTCTGAAGTTTCACCGAAATAAAGATGTGGAACTCGACACAGTATGCGATAATGTGACTAGAACGACGTTGTAAACAACAGACAACTTTTCCGAGAACATGGACATGTTTTATATGGGCAGAAAGCTTTTGTTAATCTAACTGCAGTGTCTAATTTACAGTAGCCATTACAGAGGGGAAAAAATGCTATTGTTTGTGCGGAGAGTGCTCAACAGCAAAACACTTTCATCACGACCACTGGTTTGATACTTTTATTTAACCAGGCAAGTCAGTTAAGAACGAATTCTTATTTTCAATGACGGCCTACCGGGGAACAGTGGGTTAACTGGTCTAGGAACAGTGGGTTAACTGGTCTAGGAACAGTGGGTTAACTGCCTTGTTCAGGGGCAGAGCGACAGATTTGTACCTTGTCAGGGGTTTGAACTTGCAACCTTCTGGTTATTAGTCCCAACACTCTAAGCACTAGGCTACCCTGCCACCTCTGAAGGTAAAACAATGTACTTACATTCAGTATTCTGTCTCTGATTAGTAATAATCCCATTCAGCCTTGATACAAACACTGTAATGTTGTGATCTAAAACCTCAATCAGGCTGATATAAATCCATGTTATTTTATATTATGATTTTCAGCCTCCACTTCCTGGTTCTGAACTCGGGTGTGGCTTCATGACAATGACACACAAGCAGTCGCTCACGGTTTGACAGTCCTCAAGCAGTCACACCTCAGACAACGTCAAAACCCTAAGCTATGGGTGTTAGCTTTCACCGGTTAAAGGCCTAGTGCAGTCAAAAACATGATATTTTCCCAGTGTTTTGCATATATTTCCACACTAGAGGTTGGAATGATACTGTGAAATTGTGAAAACGATGATAATGCCCTTTATGTGTAAAAGCTGTTTGAAAAAGACCAGCTGAAATGTCTGCCTGTTTTGGTGGGATGGAGTGTTGGCCTGCCTGATGACATCACCAGGTGGTAAATAATTAAATGAGAAAGAGAGTTCTAAACCTCTCAGCCAATCACAGCTAGTGTTCCGTTTTTCCCTCCCCACTCAGGCCACTTCAATCACAGATAGTTGTCACAAAATGTAATTAGTTAATAGACCAATAAGAAAGAGAGTTCTAAACCTCTCAGCCAATCACAGCTAGTTTTCCGTTTTCCCTCCCCACTCAGGCCACTTCAATCACAGATAGTTGTCACAAAATGTAATTAGTTAATAGACCAATGAGAAAGAGAGTTCTAAACCTCTCAGCCAATCACAGCTAGTGTTCTGTTTTTCCCTCCCCACTCAGGCCACTTCAATCACAGATAGTTGTCACAAAATGTATTAGTTAATAGACCAATGAGAAAGAGAGTTCTAAACCCTCAGCCAATCACAGCTAGTGTTCTGTTTTTCCCTCCCCACTCAGGCCACTTCAATCACAGATAGTTCTCACAAAATGTAATTAGTTAATAGACCAATAAGAAAGAGAGTTCTAAACCTCTCAGCCAATCACAGCTAGTGTTCTGTTTTTCCCTCCCCACTCAGGCCACTCTAATCACAGATAGTTGTCACAAAATTATTGTTTGAGAAACAGCCTTTGCTTAAGATACCATTCTAAACCTCTGAAAACAATCACAGTAAAGTATGTAATTTTTACCTCAGAAAAATGATTTAATCTGAGATTTAAAAAATAAAATAAAAACAGCTACTTTGGACCTTGGTGAGAAACAGCTCTTTAAGGTTTGATCCGTATTGAAACAATCCTAAATGTCTTTATGTTAATCATATCAAATGGATCCACAGTCCAGATAATATACAGTAGAAATAAAAAATGCTACTTAATCATGATCAAATGGATCCACAGTCCAGATAATATACAGATTGAATCCAACCTAAATGTCTCCTATGTTAATCATATCAAATGGATCCATATTCCAGATAATATACAGTAGAACCGATGTCTATTCTCCTATGTTAAAATATTGAAAGATGGATCCATGTTTCCAGATAATGATACACAGAACACAGAATGCATGTCCAATCCCCATCAGCCTCCATCATGTTAACAGAATGAACAGAGGGGACTAAACAGTCCAGATAGAATGAACAGTAGGGGACAAACAGAGGCAGTAACAGAATGAACAGAGGGGACTAAACAGAGGCAGTAACAGAATGAACAGAGGGGACTAAACAGAGGCAGTAACAGAATGAACAGAGGCAGTAACAGAATGAACAGGGGTCCAGGCAGTAACAGAATGAACAGAGGGGACTAAACAGAGGCATAACAGAATGAACAGAGGGGACTAAACAGAGGCAGTAACAGAATGACTAAACAGAGGCAGTAACAGAATGAACAGAGGGGACTAAACAGAGGCAGTAACAGAATGAACAGAGGGGACTAAACAGAGGCAGGAACAGAATGAACAGAGGGGACTAAACAGAGGCAGTAACAGAATGAACAGAGGGACTAAACAGAGGCAGTAACAGAATGAACAGAGGGACCGAACAGAGGCAGTAACAGAATGAACAGAGGGGACTAAACAGAGGCAGTAACAGAATGAACAGAGGGGACTAAACAGAGGCAGTAACAGAATGAACAGAGGGGACTAAACAGAGGCAGGAAACAGAATGAACAAAGGGGACTAAACAGAGGCAGTAACAGAATGAACAGAGGGGACTAAACAGAGGCAGTAACAGAATGAACAGAGGGGACTAAACAGAGGCAGTAACAGAATGAACAGAGAGGCAGACAGAATGAACAGAGGGGACTAAACAGAGGCAGTAACAGAATGAACAGAGAGGACTAAACAGAGGCAGTAACAGAATGAACAGAGGGGACTAAACAGAGGCAGTAACAGAATGAACAGAGGGACTAAACAGAGGCAGTAACAGAATGAACAGAGGGGACTAAACAGAAGCAGTAACAGAATGAACAGAGAGGACTAACAGAGGTGCAACAGAATGAACAGAGGGGACTAAACAGAGGCAGTAACAGAACGAACAGAGGGGACTCAAACGGAGGCAGTAACAGAATGAACAGAGGGGACCGAACAGAGGCAGTAACAGAATGAACAGAGGGACTAAACAGAGGCAGTAACAGAATGAACAGAGAGGACTAAACAGAGGCAATAACAGAATGAACAGAGGGGACTAAACAGAGGCAGTAACAGAATGAACAGAGGGGACTAAACAGAGGCAGTAACAGAATGAACAGAGGGGACCGAACAGAGGCAGTAACAGAATGAACAAGAAGGGGACTAAACAGAAGCTAACAGAATGAACAGAGAGGACTAAACAGAGGCAGTAACAGAATGAACAGAGGGGACTAAACAGAGGCGTAACAGAATGAACAGAGAGGACTAAGAGGCAGTAACATAATGAACAGAGGGGACTGAACAGAGGCAGTAACATAATGAACGGAGGGGACTGAGACAGAGGCAGTAACAGAATGAACAGAGGGGACTAAACAGAAGGCAGTGAACAGAATGAACAGAGGGGACTAAACAGAGGCAGTAACAGAATGAACAGAGGGGACTAAACAGAGGCAGTAACAGAATGAACAGAGGACTAAACAGAGGCAGTAACAGAATGAACAGAGGGGACTAAACAGAGGCAGTAACAGAATGAACAGAGGGATTAAACAGAGGCAGTAAACTAGAATGAACAGAGGGGACTAAACAGAGGCAGTAACAGAATGAACAGAGGGGACTAAACAGAGGCAGTAACAGAATGAATGAGAGAGGACTAAACAGAGGCAGTAACAGAATGAACAGAGGGGACTAAACAGAGGCAGTAACAGAATGAACAGAGGGGACTAAACAGAGGCAGTAACAGAATGAACAGAGGGGACTAAACAGAGGCAGTAACAGAATGAACAGAGGGACTAAACAGAGGCAGTAACAGAATAATATAATAATAATAACAATAACATGCCATTTAGCAGAGCTTTTATCAGTGACCACAGTATATGTGCAACATTACATGGGTGGTCGGGGAATCGACCCACTACTGGCGGTCAAGCAGACATGTCTCCAACTGAGCTACAGAAGGACAATGAACAGAGGGGACTAAGACAAGAGGCAGTAACAGAATGAACAGAGGGGACTAAACAGAGGCAGTAACAGAATGAACAGAGGTAACAGAATGAACAGAGGGGACTGAACAGAGACAGTAACAGAATGAACAGAGGGAACTAAACAGAGGCAGATAACGAGAATGAACAGAGGGGATCAAACAGAAGGCAGTAACAGAATGAACAGAGGGGATCAAACAGAGGCAGTAACAGAATGAACAGAGGGGACTAAACAGAGGCAGTAACAGAATGAACAGAGGGGACTAAACAGAGGCAGTAACATGAATGAAACAGAGGGGACTAAACAGAGGCAGTAACAGAATGAACGAGCTTTGG
>NW_026281762.1:0-6653 GCF_023373465.1 Oncorhynchus keta
TCATCCTTCTAGACCTATCGGCTGCCTTCGATACTGTGAACCATCAGATCCTCCTCTCCACCCTCTCCGAGTTGGGCATCTCCCGGTACGGCCCACGCTTAGTTCGTCCCTACCTGACAGATTCGCTCTACCAGGGTGGGCGTGGCGAGAATCTGTCTCCTCACCCACGCGCTCTACCACTGGTGTCCCCCAGGGCTCTGTTTCTAGGCCCTCTCCTATTCTCGCTATACCTATACATAGGTCACTTGGCTCTGTCAAATCAAATCAAATCAAATTTATTTTATATCCCTTCGTACATCAGCTGATATCTCAAAGTGCTGTACAGAACCCAGCCTAAAACCCCAAACAGCAAACAATGCAGGTGTAAAAGCACGGTGGCTAGAAAAACTCCCTAGAAAGGCCAAAACCTAGGAAGAAACCTAGAGACGAAACCGGGCTATGTGGGGTGGCCAGTCCTCTTCTGGCTGTGCCGGGTAGAGATTATAACAGAACATGACCAAGATGTTCAAATGTTCATAAATGACCAGCATGGTCGAATAATAAGGCAGAACAGTTGAAACTGAGCAGCAGCACAGTCAGGTGGACTGGGGACAGCAAGGACCCATCATGTCAGGTAGTCCTGGGGCACGGTCCTAGGCTCAGGTCCTCCGAGAGAGAAAGAAAGAGAGAATTAGAGAGAGCATATGTGGGGTGGCCAGTCCTCTTCTGGCTGTGCGGGTGGAGATTATAACAGAACGTGGCCAAGATGTTCAAATGTTCATAAATGACCAGCATGGTTGAATAATAGTAAGGCAGAACAGTTGAAACTGGAGCAGCAGCATGGCCAGGTGGACTGGGGGACAGCAAGGAGTCATCATGTCAGGTAGTCCTGGGACATGGTCCTAGGGGCCCAGGCCAGTTGAAACTGGAGCAGGGCATCGGCCAGGTGGACTGGGGACAGCAAGGAGTCATCATGTCAGGTAGTCCTGGGGCATGGTCCTAGGGGCTCAGGTCCTCCGGAGAGAGAGAAAGAAAGAGAGAAGGAGAGAATTAGAGAACGACACTTAGATTCACACAGGACACCGAATAGACAGAAGAAGTACTCCAGATATAACAAACTGACCCTAGCCCCCGACACAAACTACTGCAGCATAAATACTGGGAGGCTGAGACAGGAGGGGTCAGGAGACACTGGCCCCATCCGAGGACACCCCGGACAGGGCCAAACAGGAAGGATATAACCCACCCACTTTGCCAAAGCACAGCCCCACACCACTAGAGGGATATCTTCAACCACCAACTTACCATCCTGAGACATGGTTGAGTATAGCCCACAAAGATCTCCCGCCACGGTACAACCCAAGGGGGGCAACCCAGACAGGCCGACCACAACAGTGAATCAACCCCACCCAGGTGACGCACCCCCAGGGACGGCACGAGAGAGCCCCAGCAAGCCAGTGACTCAGCCCCGTAACAGGGTTAGAGGCAGAGAATCCCAGTGGAAAGAGGGGAACCGGCCAGGCAGAGACAGCAAGGGCGGTTCGTTGCCAGAGCCTTTCCGTTCACCTTCCCACTCCTGGGCCAGACTACACTCAATCATATGACCCACTGAAGAGATGAGTCTTCAGTAAAGACTTAAAGGTTGAGACCGAGTTTGCGTCTCTGACATGGGTAGGCAGACCGTTCCATAAAAATGGAGCTCTATAGGAGAAAGCCCTGCCTCCAGCTGTTTGCTTAGAAATTCTAGGGACAATTAGGAGGCCTACGTCTTGTGACCGTAGCGTACGTGTAGGTATGTACGGCAGGACCAAATCAGAGAGGTAGGTAGGAGCAAGCCCATGTAATGCTTTGTAGGTTAGCAGTAAACCTTGAAATCAGCCCTTGCTTTGACAGGAAGCCAGTGTAGAGAGGCTAGCACTGGAGTAATATGATCAAATTTTTTGGTTCTAGTCAGGATTCTAGCAGCCGTATTTAGCACTAACTGAAGTTTATTTAGTGCTTTTATCCGGGTAGCCGGAAAATAGAGCATTGCAGTAGTCTAACCTAGAAGTGACAAAAGCATGGATTAATTTTTTTTCTGCATCATTTTGGACAGAAAGTTTCTGATTTTTGCAATGTTACGTAGATGGAAAAAGCTGTCCTCGAAATGGTCTTGATATGTTCTTCAAAGAGATCAGGGTCCAGAGTAACGCCGAGGTCCTTCACAGTTTTATTTGAGACGACTGTACAACCATTAAGATTAATTGTCAGATTCAACAGAAGATCTCTTTGTTTCTTGGGACCTAGAACAAGCATCTCTGTTTTGTCCAGTTTAATAGTAGAAAGTTTGCAGCCATCCACTTCCTTATGTCTGAAACACATGCTTCTAGCGAGGGCAATTTTGGGGCTTCACCATGTTTCATTGAAATGTACAGCTGTGTGTCATCCCGCATAGCAGTGAAAGTTTACATTATGTTTTCGAATAACATCCCCAAGAGGTAAAATATATAGTGAAAACAATAGTGGTCCTAAAACAGAACCTTGAGGAACACCGAAATTTACAGTTGATTTGTCAGAGGACAAACCATTCACAGAGACAAACTGATATCTTTCCGACAGATAAGACCTAAAACCAGGCCAGAACATGTCCGTGTAGACCAATTTGGGTTTCCAATCTCTCCAAAAGAATGTGGTGATCGATGGTATCAAAAAGCAGCACTAAGGTCTAGGAGCACGAGGACAGATGCAGAGCCTCTAGGTCCGATGCCATTAAAATGTCATTTACCACCTTCACAAGTGCCGTCTCAGTGCTATGATGGGGTCTAAAAACCAGACTGAAGCATTTCGTATACATTGTTTGTCTTCAGGAAGGCAGTGAGTTGCTGCGCAACAGCCTTCTCTAAAATCTTTGAGAGGAATGGAAGATTCGATATAGGCCGATAGTTTTTTATATTTTCTGGGTCAAGGTTTGGCTTTTTCAAGAGAGGCTTTATTACTGCCACTTTTAGTGAGTTTGGTACACATCCAGTGGATAGAGAGCCGTTTATTATGTTCAACATAGGAGGGCCAAGCACAGGAAGCAGCTCTTTCAGTAGTTTAGTTGGAATAGGGGTCCAGTATACAGCTTGAAGGTTTAGAGGCCATGATTATTTTCATCATTGTGTCAGAGATATAGTACTAAAACACTTGAGCGTCTCTCTTGATCCTAGGTCCTGGCAGAGTTGTGCAGACTCAGGACAACTGAGGTTTGGAGGAATACGCAGGTTTAGAGGAGTCCGTAATTTGCTTTCTAATAATCATAATCTTTTCCTCAAAGAAGTTCATGAATTTATCACTGCTAAAGTGAAAGTCATCCTCTGGGGAATGCTGCTTTTTAGTTAGCTTTGCCACAGTATCAAAAAAGAATTTCGGATTGTTCTTATTTTCCTCAATTAAGTTAGAAAAAAATAGGACGATCGAGCAGCAGTAAGGGCTCTTCGGTACTGCACGGTACCGTCCTTCCAAGCTAGTCGGAAGACTTCCAGTTTGGTGTGGCGCCATTTCCGTTCCAATTTTCTGGAAGCTTGCTTCAGAGCTCAGGTATTTTCTGTGTACCAGGGAGCTAGTTTCTTATGAGACATTTTTAGTTTTTAGGGGTGCAACTGCATCTAGGGTATTGCGCAAGGTTAAATTGAGATCCTCAGTTAGGTGGTCAACGGATTTTTGTCCTCTGGCGTCCTTGGGTAGGCAGAGGGAGTCTGGAAGGGCATCAAGGAATCTTTGTGTTGTCTGTGAATTTATAGCACGACTTTTGATGTTCCTTGGTTGGGGTCTGAGCAGATTATTTGTTGCAATTGCAAACGTAATAAAATGGTGGTCCGATAGTCCAGGATTATGAGGAAAAACATTAAGATCCACAACATTTATTCCATGGGACAAAACTAGGTCCAGCGTATGACTGTGACAGTGAGTGGGTCCAGAGACATGTTGGACAAAACCCACTGAGTCGATGATGGCTCAAAAGCCTTTTGGAGTGGGTCTGTGGACTTTTCCATGTGAATATTAAAGTCACCAAAGATTAGAATATTATCTGCAATGACTACAAGGTCTGATAGGAATTCAGGGAACTCAGTGAGAAACGCTGTATATGGCCCAGGAGGCCTGTAAACAGTAGCTATAAAAAGTGATTGAGTAGGCTGCATAGATTTCATGACTAGAAGCTCAAAAGGCTGAAAACGTCATTTTTTTTTTTTGTAAATTGAAATTTGCTATCGTAAATGTTAGCAACACCTCCGCCTTTGCGGGATGCACGGGGATATGGTCACTAGTGTAGCCAGGAGGTGAGGCCTCATTTAACACAGTAAATTCATCAGGCTTAAGCCATGTTTCAGTCAGGCCAATCACATCAAGATTATGATCAGTGATTAGTTCATTGACTATAATTGCCTTTGAAGTAAGGGATCTAACATTAAGTAGCCCTATTTTGAGATGTGAGGTATCATGATCTCTTTCAGTAATGACAGGAATGGAGGTGGTCTTTATCCTAGTGAGATTGCTAAGGCCGAACACCGCCATGTTTAGTTTGCCCAACCTAGGTCGAGGCACAGACACGGTCTCAATGGTGATAGCTGAGCTGACTACACTGACTATGCTAGTGGCAGACTCCACTATGCTGGCAGGCTGGCTAATAGCCTGCTGCCTGGCCTGCACCCTATTTCATTGTGGAGCTAGAGGAGTTAGAGCCCTGTCTATGTTGGCAGATAAGATGAGAGCACCCCTCCAGCTAGGATGGAGTCCGTCACTCCTCAGCAGGTCAGCTTGGGTCCTGTTTGTGGGTGAGTCCCAGAAAGAGGCCAATTATCTACAAATTCTATCTTTTGGGAGGGGCAGAAAACAGTTTTCAACCAGCGATTGAGTTGAGACTCTGCTGTAGAGCTCATCACTCCCCTAACTGAGGGGGCCAGAGACAATTACTCGATGCCGACACATCTTTTCTAGCTGATATGCACGCAGAAGCTATGTTCGCTTGGTGATCTCTGACTGTTTCATCCTAACATCGTTGGTGCCAACGTGGATAACAATATCTCTATACTCTCTACACTCGCCAGTTTTAGCTTTAGCCAGCACCATCTTCAGATTGTAGCTTTAATGTCGGTAGCCCTGCCCCGGGTAAACAGTGTATGATCGCTGGATGATTCGATTTAAGTCTAATACTGCGGGTAATGGAGTCGCCCAATGACTAGAGTTTTCAATTTGTCAGAGCTAATGGTGGGAAGCTTGAGCGTCTCAGACCCCGTAACGGGGAGGAGTAGAGACCAGAGAAGACTCGGCCTCTGACACCGACCCGCTGCTTAATGGGGAAGAACCGGTTGAAAGTTTCTGTCGGCTGATTGAGCGACACGGTTGAGCGTTCCTACAGCATTTCCTTCCAGAAAACCGTGGAGAAAGTTGTCCGGCTGCGAGGACTGTGCCAGGGGATTTATACTACTATCTGTACTGGTGGCACAGACGCTGTTTCATCCTTTCCTACACTGACCACTTACCCCTTGCCTAACGATTGCGTCTGAAGCTGGGCTTGCAGTACAGCTATCTCGCCGTAAGGCGAGCACCAGCGGCTGCAATTAGAAGGTATCATGTTAATGTTACTACTTTTAGCTTGGCTGTTGGAGGTCCTCTGAATCGTGTCCAGATAAAGCGTCCCGAGGAGTGAAAAAGTTGAGGAAAAAATAAATAAATATATGGAACGGTAATTAAAAAGTGAAACCCGTAAAGTTGTCAGGTAGCAAAATAGGTTGGCAACAAAACGCACAGCAATTCGAAAACAAGCCTGCAAGTTGTGACCGAAATGACGTGATGCTAGGGAACAGAGTCTGGTCTGTCATAACCTCACATGGTCTCTCCTATCATTTGCTATGCAGACGACACACAATTAATCTTCTCCTTTCCCCCTTCTGATGACCAGGTGGTGAATCGCATCTCTGCATGTCTGGCAGACATATCAGTGTGGATGACGGATCACCACCTCAAGCTGAACCTCAGCAAGACGGAGCTCCTCTTCCTCCCGGGAAGGACTGCCCGTTCCATGATCTCGCCATCACGGTTGACAACTCCATTGTGTCCTCCTCCCAGAGCGCTAGAACCTTGGCGTGATCCTGGACAACACCCTGTCGTTCTCAACTAACATCAAGGCGGTGGCCCGTTCCTGTAGGTTCATGCTCTACAACATCCACAGAGTACGACCCTGCCTCACACAGGAAGCGGCGCAGGTCTAATCCAGGCACTTGTCATCTCCCCGTCTGGATTACTGCAACTCGCTGTTGGCTGGGCTCCCCTGCCTGTGCCATTAAGCCCCTACAACTCATCCAGAACGCCGCAGCCCGTCTGGTGTTCAACCTTCCCAAGTTCTCTCCACGTCACCCCGCTCCTCCGCTCTCTCCACTGGCTTCCAGTTGAAGCTCGCATCCGCTACAAGACCATGGTGCTTGCCTACGGAGCTGTGAGGGAACGGCACCTCAGTACCTCCAGGCTCTGATCAGGCCCTACACCCAAACAAGGGCACTGCGTTCATCCACCTCTGGCCTGCTCGCCTCCCTACCACTGAGGAAGTACAGTTCCCGCTCAGCCCAGTCAAAACTGCTCTGCTCTGGCCCCCAATGGTGGAACAAACTCCCCACGACGCCAGGACAGCGGAGTCACCACCTTCCGGAGACACCTGA
>NW_026281763.1:0-601 GCF_023373465.1 Oncorhynchus keta
TAATTAAGCTTGGCTGGTCTTTGATGTTGTCGCCTTGGCAACAGTCACCATGACGAGGCTGGGTCTGCAAAACACCTGCGCCTCACTCTGTTCTCGTTCTCTCTCTCTCTCTCTCCTGGCTCTCTCTCACTCTCTTTCATGCACATCACACACACTGACTGACATGCAGCATTCACAAAATCATTTTACCTACAATACACGAGTGTGCAGAACACAATGACTCCTTGCGACACACACCAACGACATGATGAATGCTCCTTTTGTCTTTTCACCAGTGGCACCAGTTGCATGCTACACTGTCACGCAAACAGAGACATCTACTCTGAAAGCTGAAAGTGTATTTGTGCTTTCTATCCAGCAGTGATCCACTGCTGTTGTGTCATTCTGCTACTAGAGCACAAGGAGTTTCACTAGCCTGGGTGACTGTGTCTGCTTTCAACCAGGCCACAGGCTGTAGCTGTCTCACCAAGGTAAGTTGGCCGGAGCAGACACAGACACCTGGGCGAGAATGTTACCACTAGTGAACTCTCTTTTAGTGTCACATTTCAGTTTAACTATCTGTATCATTCATCCGTTCTCTCTCTCTCTCTCTCTCTCTCTC
>NW_026281764.1:0-15888 GCF_023373465.1 Oncorhynchus keta
CCTGAGCAACGAAGGAGTGGCTTCGTAAGAAGCATTTCAAGGTCATGGAGTGGCCTAGCCAGTCTCAGATCTCAACCCCATAGAAAATCTTTGGAGGGAGTTGACAGTCCGTGTTGCCCAGCAACAGCCCCAAAACATCACTGCTCTGGAAGAGATCTGCATGGAGGAATGGGCCAAAATACATCTAATACATCTACATCTAATCAACATCTACCCAGACAATTTCATTGACCCCCCTTCTACGCTGCTGCTACTCTCTGTAAGGGAATACCCCCTGTATTGGACAAAAATGAATGGGAAGTCATTGGCATCGGACAAACCATATACACATTGTCCAATACCACCCAATTCGGCGTTGATTCATGCAAAGTGTATTGCAAATGCCATATGGCAATTGCCAGTTGTAACACTTTAAAAAATTCAACAGGTGGCGAATCCGCTCCACCCATGGTTTTCATATTGGAAATGTAACCCAAGTCAACTTCCAAAAGCAAAATTTTGAAAAAAATGATTTTTTTGTCAAAAACGTATCACCCCTTAAAAAGTGCTTTCTGGACCGTTTTTGGTCAATTACACATGTGTAAGAACTGTATGAATATACTTTTGTCCAATTTTATTATCATTTTTTTTTTTTTTTTTACATGCGCATAAGTAATATGTTGTGTCCATTTTCAATATGATTTCATAGGAAGTCAAAAGTCAAAAGTCAAAATTTTGTAAAAAACTTCACACACCCTTAAAAAAGTGCCTTCTGGACCGTTTTTTGAAATTCTTTCACATTTTGTGTCAATTACACACGTATAAGAACTGTATCAACATACTTTAGTTGTATTTTATTATCATTTTTTTTTTTTTTTTTTTACTTGTGCATAAGGAATATGATTTTTCCATTTACAATATGATTTCATAGGAAGTCAAAAGTCAAAGTCAAAAGTCACTTTTTTGGGGCCAAATGCCATAAGAAATTTGACATGCTCAAAAATCCTGCAGAAATGCAAAATCGACTGGCCTGATGAACACAGGATGGCCTGGCAGTGATAGTTGCTCCCTTCCAACACTTGTTGTGTTGACTTCATCATGTCCATTTTGTGATGTTTTTCACTGTTGAATCAAATTGCAAGTGCACGTGCATTTGCAATATGGTTCAATGGGCATTTAGCATATGAAATTTGACATGCTCAAAAATGCAAAATTGACTGGCCTGATGAACACAGGATGGCCGAGCAATGATAGTTGTACCTTTCCATCACTCGTTGTGTTGATTTCATCATGTCCATTTGTTTATGTTTTCTCACTTTTGCAAAGTCACTGTGCATTTGCAATATGGTTCAATGGGCATGTACCATCACGATTTTGTCATGCCATAAAAATCCTGCAGGAATGCAAAATTGACTGGCCTGATGAACACAGGATGGCCGAGCAGTGATAGTTGTACCTTTCCATCACTCGTTGTGTTGATTTCATCGTGTCCATTTGGTGATGTTTTTCACTATAGAATCATATTGCAAATGCACGTGCATTGTTGTGCAACTGGTAACCCAAAAATAAAAATATGGTTGTAAATGCATTTACCAGGACTCCTATTGTCCATGCCCGCTATGGGAGTACCCTACTACGGCCCTCTATCTATGGGGGCCGTCCTGAGTGCTTTATGGACTGTTTAAAATATTCTGATGGATACGCTTTGTTGTGCAACTGGTGATTGAAAATAGGCACCTGGTAACCCAAAATTTAAAATATGGTTGTAAATGCATTTACCGGTCATTCTGATATTAATGCTCGCTATGGGAACACAGGATGGCCGGGCAGTGATAGTTGTTCCTTTCCATCACTCGTTGTGTTGATTTCATCATGTCCATTTTGTGATGTTTTTTCACTGTTGAATCATATTGCAAGTGCACGTGCATTTGCAATATGGTTCAATGGGCATTTACCATATGAAATTTGACATGCTCAAAAATCCTGCAGAAATGCAAAATTGACTGGCCAGATGAACTCGGGATGGCCTGGCAGTGATAGTTGCTCCTTTCCATCGCTCGTTGTGTTGACTTCATCATGTCCATTTTGTGATGTTTTTTCACTGTTGAATCATATTGCAAGTGCACGTGCATTTGCAATATGGTTCAATGGGCATTTACCATATGAAATTTGACATGCTCAAAAATGCAAAATTGACTGGCCTGATGAACACAGGATGGCCGAGCAGTGATAGTTGTACCTTTCCATCACTCGTTGTGTTGATTTCATCATGTCCATTTGTTTATGTTTTCTCACTTTTGCAAAGTCACTGTGCATTTGCAATATGGTTCAATGGGCAGGTACCATCACGAATTTGTCATGCTATAAAAATCCTGCAGGAATGCAAAATTGACTGGCCTGATGAACTCGGAATGGCTGGGCAGTGATTCTGGTTCATCTCAATGGCTCGTTAGGGTTGATTTCAGAATGTCACCTTGGTGATGGTACCTCACTGTTTAAACATATTGCAAATGGACAAGAGTCACCAGCAAGTCACCGTCCATCAGTAAATTAGATATAATTCTGACACCAAACTGATACAAACTGACACTAAACCCACTTTTTCCAACTCGTTTAGTAGCCAACTATCACATACTTCAGAGCTGGCCCAAAATTCACAACGCCTTCGGGTCAAACCATTAAAAAAACATAAAACACATAGTTACGTTCTAGCTGCAGGTCCATTTCTTATGTTACGTGTAGGCCTAGCTGAGGCAACCCCGAATCCCAAGTTTCGGCTCGATCGGTCATTTGGTGTCTGAGCAAAACCTTAATTGGTGCTGAAAATCCACTTTTTTCCATGACTTGCTACGGGGTCCTTGAATGAGCTATCGGACAGAAACGTTGGGGTCTGTCTATATGGGCCGAGACGGTCGCAAGGCACCTAGTCTTGCGACTCTGGGACATTTCTAAATGTCGTCATTTTCATGATGCAAAAATGAATTGAAATCATTGCAAATGTACGAGGCTGTTTCTCAGTCCGAGAACCTTCTAGAGCCACGTAACTCACGGCGCACTATCGACCGGAGGTCTAGAACAGGATTCTAAAGTTTGAACTCTAGGTCTGACGACTTACAAGTTGTGTGTCTGTGTGATTTAGTTTTCCTTTGAAATTTTATGGGAAAAATGACTGATTTACAGTTCATGGGGGTTGCCTAATCACATATATGAAGTTTTGGAAAGATCTGACTTTTTTAACCCCTCAAAACAGCCCAAGAGACACCAATTATGGCACTTCCGGTTGGCACAGGAAGCTATAAGTTAACACATATCCTCACTGGGGTATGCTTTTACAGAATCCTGAGTTTTAAGTTCTTACGTTAAGAACTGACTGATTTACTCAGGGTTGAATGCACTATGTCTATCAAACTGCAGGCAGGGTATGGATAAACACTTTTAGGGTGATTTTAACCACTTCCGGTTGGTCCAGGAAGAATCAACACAGGTAGACCTCGTAGTGGCCTGATGGACTGTTACCAAAGACAGGTTCATACGGCATTCATAACCCATATAGTCTTCAGGTTGAATTTAGGGGTGCAGGCAATGTATTCCTATGGGGAGAGAAGTCAATGCAAACTCTTTGAAGTAAACACCTTCTTTGTACTATTAAGGGTTAATGCCACACGGTCAAGGTTAGGCTTGCACAGATCGGAAGGACCTTAGGAACATACCTGAGGTCGAATTGTGCTTCTCACCTAACGGTTCTCTCACTGTCACCCAAAAGCAAATGACATTGAGGGCCAGCCTTCATTTTGGGCCTACTTTTCTAATGGTCGCTGTGCTTAGACCGAGCGAGCTATGGTCAAGTGGGGCATCTTGTTGAACTCGGCACAGCCTAGAGAATATGGAAATGCCATTTTAGGCTTTGTGTGTCTTTAAGCACCGCACTTTGTCACTCCATCCTTGCTGTGTTTGTGTTTCTGTGTGTGAGAGAGAGCTTTTCTTTGACATCTTTTGGGAGAAATGACTGATTTACAGTTCATGAGGGTTACCTAGTCACACATATGAAGTTTTGGAAAAATGTGACTTTTTTAACCCTTCAAAACAGACAGTGTGACCCAATTAAAGGCACTTCCGGTTGGCCCAGGAAGCTATAAATAAACTGATATCCTGATTGGGGTACGCCTTTACAGAATCCTGAGTTTTAAGTCTTTATGTTAAGAACTGAGTTATTTACGGAGGGTTTAGTGAGTGTGTGTTATTTCAGAAATCATAGAAAATCACAGAAATCTCGCAGAGCTCCGCAGCACACTTCAAAAAGATTCGTATGAACACCCTGCAACTGGATCTGTAACTGTAAAAAACACCTATCTTTGAACATCACCAATCTGTCATTGTACGATTTTTCTTAAATGACGATAGATAAATGGCTGGTTCTTTTTTTATTGACACCGGAGGCTCCTTGACTTTGACGTGAAGTGGAAAAATAATTTCTCTATTTTCATTTTGGACCTTTAATCCCAGAGAAATGTCCATAACCCAAAAACTTGAGGCCTAGACGCCATCTTGTTCGGGGCCAACTGCCTATTATGCCAAACCTACGCTCACCAAGTTTCGGTTTCGTCGTGATTCGTGATGTTTTATCCAATTGCAATATGATTGCTTATGCCCTCTTGTGGGATTTTCCGGGACAGCGGAAAAATGACCAAAATTATTATGATTATTTTATAAAACGGAAACCGAATGTCCGACAAAGTTCATTTGATGACTTCCCGGTAGGTCCGGCCCTGCCGCTCGGCCCGATGCCATCCGCAAATTTTACAAACGTTTTCGGATGTCTAGTAAGGGACCGTACATTTGCAATATGGACTTTCTCACTAACCATACAGCAAATGTCAAAATGTTCCCTTAAGTTATGAAAGGACACCTGAATGTTCTCTGGATACCCCATAACACCAACACAATATTTGAGTGAGTTTGATATGGTAGAATATGTATTTTAATACTGAACAAATAGCATTTAGGGATTGCGAATATGCAATAGCGCCGGAATTATCAAATTTTATTCTTAACTGAAATGCTTTGAAAAATAAATAAAAATTGCAGAGGCCTGTAGGTTTTCGGGAATGGGAGAATATTACAATACACACTGATTCTCAATATGCATTTGGAGAAGTTCATGATTTCGGTACATTGTGGTCACAACGGGGCATGTTAACAGCTACAGGATTAAAAATAAATAAAAAATCAACATGAAGTAGAAGCATTATTAGAAGTGTGTCATACAGATAGAATAGCCATAGGGAATCGATGCGCAGACGAAAAGGCCAAGCCGTTTAGGAAAATACCAAGGCTGGGATTCTAAGTCTAAAAGAGTTACAGCAGCAAACTAACAAGAAAGAAATATGGGAGTGGTTAGAACATGGGTGCCACATAGACAATGAGTGGTTATGGTGTAATACTACCACTGGATGGCCCGTAGCACCAAGCGGGATACTCTTTCTGAAATGTATCATGGACCAATATATCAATCGGCTGTGAACATGTATTCTCAGTTCAAGACGACGTGGTGGGGAAAGGGAATGTTGAGAACATTTCGGGACTGGGTTAAAAGATGTGTGATATGTGCCCAACACAATATTGCACCTACAATGTCTACTCCTACCCGATAGCAACCCCTGCTGGATGGACCTTTTACATCATTACAGATAGACTTTATTGGGCCACTCCCTAGAAGCAGGGGGAGGACTCTTGGTGGTGGTGGACAGATTCTCCAGATGGACAGAAGTATTTGCAACTTCTTAGCACAAACTTTAAGGGACGTGGTACCTAGATGGGGCTTATTCTGCACACTTGACACAAGGGACACATTTCACCTCTAAAGTGCTATAGGCTGTGTGTAAGGCTTTGGGAATCGAACATGCTTTTTATTGTTCATATAGGCCGCAAGTGGCAGGTATAACGGAGCGTCAGAATCGTTCGATTAAGGAGGAATTGGCAAAAACGTTGCGCACTGAAGGGAAACACTGGGTGGCAAATTTACCCATGGTACTGATGTCAATGAGGGTGTCAACTAACACCACCACAGGACTCACGCCACATGAAGTGGTAATGGGGAGACTGATGAGAGTACCGGGAGTTGTTACTCACATTAGTGATATGGCAATAACATGTAATACTTGTGTTATCACTCTCTTAGGAACCCGAAAGAAGAAAATTAGAACGTCAAATGCTCCAGCTGAAAAGGAGAAAGTCAAAAGCTCCAGCTGAAATGGAGAAAGTCAAAAGATCCAGCGGAAATGTCATTATCAGTTGTACGACGAGAGGGGGGACTAAGAGTGTGCATAGTGTGATTATAGATCAGAGGCCATAAGTCTCGGAGGTGTAAACATACAAATCAACTGAGAATGTTAATCATGTTTAATTTTCTGTTCCATAATAAGTAATAAAAAATTGGTATAATGTTGAACGGTATGGAATTACTATTCAAAATGGAGTGACTGTTTTATTCTAGTTTGAAATACTTGCTATAATAGAAGTTAATTATTACATGTATAAGAAATGTATATGGTGGGGTCAATGGAGTGTGGATAAGTAATAGCGGTATGGATGTTACTGAGTGAGGAAAAAGGCACTCACTTGGTTGCGGTCAGTGGATTAGGGAGGAGTGAGAAATGTGGGACGAGGTCAGGTCAGATGAAGTGCGAAGGAACAGTTTTATTACACACATCACGTAATGCTGTTGGGGCTAGGGGCAGCATTTTCACTTTTGGATGTAAGGCATGCCCATAGTAAACTGCCTCCTACTCTTTCACAGATGGGAATATATGCATATTATTATTACCGGTGGATAGAAAACACTCTGAAGTTTCTAAAACTGTTTGAATTATGTCTGTGAGTATAACAGAACTCATATGGCAGACAAAAACCTGAGAAGAAATCCAAACAGGAAGTGAGAACTCGATTTTGAAAACAGTGCCAATTGAAGTCCATTTTAGATATGGATGTGCATGCACTTCCTAGGGCTTCCACAAGATGTCACCGTCTTTAGATTCTGGTTGTATGATTTTACTATAAAGGAGGGGTTCATAATAGCTCATTGAGTGAGTGGTCTGGCAGAAAGCCTCGGTCTCATAGCCCGCGGTCACGAGAGTGTCTTCCCGTTCCAATGCTTTTCTTCAGACAATGAAATTCTCCGGTTTGAATCTTATTGCTGATTAATGTTTAAAACATCCTAAATATGGATTGAGCTTGAGTTTATTTTTATTTTCACAGGGACAGTGCACATTAATCAACGTTTCAGTAAAAGTGCCGGTTTTAGCCAGCCGGCTAATTTTCAACCGCAGTCCCTGGGCAGGTTATTAAAAACAATTACAATATAGACAATAGCAACATAGAACAAGCAAAACATAGCAACATAGGACAAGCAAGACATAGCATAGAGACAGAGCAAAATAGGACAAGCAAGACGTAGCATACAGACAGAGCAACATAGAACAAAAAGCAGCAAGACAAAATTCATAAAAGCAACAAAGTGTTTCCACACCTCACAAGCTACAGACAACAGACAACATGGAAAGCGGCAACACACAGCTAGGGACCATGTTCACAAATCTGATTGACCTTTAGCCATGTCTTCAATCATTTGACTTGTTTCTACGACCTGTAACGGAACTTTTTGAGTTTTTGTCTGGAGGAACATGCTAACAACAAGTGGCTAAATTATGGGCTTCATGGAACAAATCAGTCATGTATTGTCGAACTGGGATTCCTGGAACTGCCTTCTGATGAAGATATTCAAAGGTAAGTGAATATTTATAGTGTTTTTTTGTAGCTTCTGTTGACGCCAAAATGGCGGCTATTTCTTTGGCTAATTTTGGTTCTGAGCGCCATTCTCAGATTATTCTTTTTCTGTAAAGTTTTTTGAAATCTGACACAGCGGTTGCATAGCGGATACGTTTATCTTTAATTCTGTGAATAACACTTGCATCTTTTATCAATGTTTATTGTGAGTATTTCTGCAAAATCACCGGATGTTTTGGAATCAAAACATTACTGCACGTAACGCGCCAATTTAAACTGAGATTTTTATATATATATGCACATTATTGAACAAAACACTCAATACATGTATAACATGATGTCCTATGAGTGTCATCTGATGGAGATAATCAAAGGTTAGTTATTAATTTTTATCTATATTTCTGTTTTTGTGACTATCTTTGTCTGTGAAAAATATCTGTGTGTGTTTTTGAATTTGGTGGTGATCTAACAAAAATATATGTTGTGTTTTCACTGTAAAACATAAAAAAATTGGACACGATGGGTAGATGAACAAGATGTTTATCTTTCATTTGCTGTATTGGACTTGTTAATGTGTGAAAGTTAAATATTTCTAAAGAATATTTTTTGAATTTCCCGCGCCACCTTTTCAGCTGAATGGGTGGGCGTGTTCCCTTTGGAGGACTCCTAGCCACAACAACTTCCTGCCTAGCAACAGAGATGCATCGGCTCTCTAGATGTACAAGGTGGAGACTCCGCCTAATAGGAGGGTATAAATACTTCTGCTTGTCGAAATGTGACTTTGTTTTTTAATCTTTGACCCATTGGGTGAATAAACTTGGTTTAAGCTTTGACTAGTTGTCCATTAGTTTTTAACTCGGTCAGAACCAAACATTGGTGATTCAAAAAAGGGAAAATGGAAAAGGAAAACATGACCCTGCCAACTATTAATCCGAATTAAAAAATATCACCACACCATTCCACTATTTTAACGTTATGTAATCCTACACCAGGCTGACGAGAAGACAGAACAATACCATTCCACACCACCTGTAACTCTTCTGCAGTAAAATCTCGTAAGCTGCCACCACATATTTTTTCTGTCATGTCTATGAACGCTGAAACACCAACCTTACTGAAGCACATATTATTCCTGTCACGTTCTGTCCATCGTTCGTATGTGTTTTCCTTGTTTTAGTGTTGGTCAGGACGTGAGCTGGGTGGGCATTCTATGTTGTGTGTCTGGTTTGTCTATTTCTATGTTTGGCCTGATATGGTTCTCAATCAGAGGCAGGTGTTAGTCATTGTCTCTGATTGAGAACCATATTTAGGTGGCCTGTTTTGTGTTGGGTTTTGTGGGTGATTGTTCCTGTCTCTGTGTTTGCACCAGATAGGACTGTTTATGTTTTCACTTTTCTTGTTTTGTATAGTCTGTTCATGTATAGTCGTCTTTATTAAAAACATGAATAACCACCACGCTGCATTTTGGTCCGCCTCTCTTTCACCAGAAGAAAACCCTTACAATTCCAATCACTCTCTATTTTCCTTGGCCTTCTCACAGGGCTCCTCTCAGGATTCCTTGCCCTGTACTAATCTTCCTCTACTACTCTCTCCATTGCCTCAGCATATGACACCTTCTGTACTACTCTGATCCTGGCAACCTCAACCTGTGTTTCCCTTACCGGACACTTCTGATATCAGCACCATGGGTACAACTACAGTTAAAACCTTTTCCACTGATACTACACTATGCTTTCTCATGCCCTCCTGCACACTACTCACACCTAGGAACCTCCCTCCTTCACACTGCTGCTACATGACTATAAGCGTGGCACCTAAAACACCATAATGTCAATAGCTCTCATGGGATAACTGACTTTCTCGGGTAAAGACTCCGCATCAAAACTCAGCAGGACAGACAGTGTCTTCTCTGTTTCAGTTCTGCTATCCACCGGGTCTGCATCGCACCAAACGGCAGGCGTCACATACTCCAGCTATCTTCAATTTCAGTTGATCTTCCTCAACACTTAATGTCACCCTAATCCAGAGAGCAAAGCAAGTAACAGTTCTTGTCCCTAGACGAATGTATCCTTAACAAAAACAATATTTTCAGTAACAGTTGCAAATACTGTAAATCAAATCAAATCAAATCCAATTTTATTTGTCACATACACATGGTTAGCAGATGTTATTGCGAGTGTAGCGAAATGCTTGTGCTTCTAGTTCTGACAATGCAGTGATAACCAACAAGTAATCTAACTAACAATTCCAAAACTACTGTCTTATACACAGTGTAAGGGGATAAAGAATATGTACATAAGGATATATGAATGAGTGATGGTACAGGGCAGCATACAGTAGATGGTATCGAGTACAGTATATACATATGAGATGAGTATGTAGACAAAGTAAACAAAGTGGCATAGTTAAAGTGGCTAGTGATACATGTATTACATAAGGATGCAGTCGGTGATATAGAGTACAGTATATACGTATGCATATGAGATGAATAATGTAGGGTAAGTAACATTATATAAGGTAGCATTGTTTAAAGTGGCTAGTGATATATTTACATAATTTCCCATCAATTCCCATTATTAAAGTGGCTGGAGTTGGGTCAGTGTCAATGGCAGTGTGTTGGCAGCAGCCACTCAATGTTAGTGGTGGCTGTTTAACAGTCTGATGGCCTTGAGATAGAAGCTGTTTTTCAGTCTCTCGGTCCCAGCTTTGATGCACCTGTACTGACCTCGCCTTCTGGATGATAACGGGGTGAACAGGCAGTAGCTCGGGTGGTTGATGTCCTTGATGATCTTTATGGCCTTCCTGTAACATCGGGTGGTGTAGGTGTCCTGGAGGGCAGGTAGTTTGCCCCCGGTGATGCGTTGTGCAGACCTCACTACCCTCTGGAGAGCCTTACAGTTGAGGGCGGAGCAGTTGCCGTACCAGGCGGTGATACAGCCCGCCAGGATGCTCTCGATTGTGCATCTGTAGAAGTTTGTGAGTGCTTTTGGTGACAAGCCAAATTTCTTCAGCCTCCTGAGGTTGAAGAGGCGCTGCCAGTGTGAGTGGACCAATTCAGTTTGTCTGTGATGTGTATGCCGAGGAACTTAAAACTTTCTACCCTCTCCACTACTGTTCCATCGATGTGGATAGGGGGTGTTCCTCTGCTGTTTCCTGAAGTCCACAATCATCTCCTTAGTTTTGTTGACGTTGAGTGTGAGGTTATTTTCCTGACACCACACTCCGAGGGCCCTCACCTCCTCCCTGTAGGCCGTCTCGTCGTTGTTGGTAATCAAGCCTACCACTGTTGTGTCGTCCGCAAACTTGATGATTGAGTTGGAGGCGTGCGTGGCCACGCAGTCGTGGGTGAACAGGGAGTACAGGAGAGGGCTCAGAACGCACCCTTGTGGGGCCCCCGTGTTGAGGATCAGCGGGGAGGAGATGTTGTTGCCTACCCTCACCACCTGGGGGCGGCCCGTCAGGAAGTCCAGTACCCAGTTGCACAGGGCGGGGTCAAGACCCAGGGTCTCGAGCTTGATGACGAGCTTGGAGGGTACTATGGTGTTGAATGCCGAGCTGTAGTCGATGAACAGCATTCTCACATAGGTATTCCTCTTGTCCAGGTGGGTTAGGCCAGTGTGCAGTGTGGTTGAGATTGCATCGTCTGTGGACCTGTTTGGCGGTAAGCAAATTAGAGTGGGTCTAGGGTGTCAGGTAGGGTGGAGGTGATATGGTCCTTGACTAGTCTCTCAAAGCACTTCATGATGACGGAAGTGAGTGCTACGGGCGGTAGTCGTTTAGCTCAGTTACCTTAGCTTTCTTGGGAACAGGAACAATGGTGGCCCTCTTGAAGCATGTGGGAACAGCAGACTGGTATAGGGATTGATTGAATATGTCCGTAAACACACCGGCCAGCTGGTCTGCGCATGCTCTGAGGGCGCGGCTGGGGATGCCGTCTGGGCCTGCAGCCTTGCGAGGGTTAACACGTTTAAATGTCTTACTCACCTCGGCTGCAGTGAAGGAGAGACCGCATGTTTTCGTTGCAGGCCGTGTCAGTGGCACTGTATTGTCCTCAAAGCGGGCAAAAAAGTTATTTAGTCTGCCTGGGAGCAAGACATCCTGGTCCGTGACTGGGCTGGGTTTCTTCTTGTAGTCCGTGATTGACTGTAGACCCTGCCACATGCCTCTTGTGTCTGAGCCGTTGAATTGAGATTCTACTTTGTCTCTGTACTGACGCTTAGCTTGTTTAATAGCCTTGCGGAGGGAAGCTACACTGTTTGTATTCGGTCATGTTACCAGACACCTTGCCCTGATTAAAAGCAGTGGTTCGCGCTTTCAGTTTCACGCGAATGCTGCTATCAATCCACGGTTTCTGGTTAGGGAATGGTTTTATCGTTGCTCTGGGAACGACATCTTCAACGCACATTCTAATGAACTCGCATACCGAATCAGCGTATTCGTCAATATTTTTATCTGACGCAATACGAAACATGTCCCAGTCCACGTGATGGAAGCAGTCTTGGAGTGTGGAGTCAGCTTGGTCGGACCAGCGTTGGACAGACCTCAGCGTGGGAGCCTCTTGTTTAAGTTTCTGTCTGTAGGCAGGGATCAACAAAATGGAGTCGTGGTCAGCTTTTCCGAAAGGGGGCGGGGCAGGGCCTTATATGCGTCGCGGAAGTTAGAGTAACAATGATCCAAGGTTTTACCACCCCTGGTTGCGCAATCGATATGCTGATAAAATTTAGGAGTCTTGTTTTCAGATTAGCTTTGTTAAAATCCCCAGCTACAATGAATGCAGCCTCCGGATAAATGGTTTCCAGCTTGCAAAGAGTTAAATAAAGTGCGTTCAGAGCCAGCGATGTGTCTGCTTGGGGGATATATACTGTCTCAGCCTCCAGTATTTATGCTGCAGTAGTTTATGTGTCGGGGGGCTAGGGTCAGTTTGTTATATCTGAGTACTTCTCCTGTCCTATTCGGTGTCCTGTGTGAATCTAAGTGTGCGTTCTCTAATTCTCTCCTTCTCTCTTTCTTTCTCTCTCTCGGAGGACCTGAGCCCTAGGACCATGCCCCAGGACTACCTGACATGATGACTCCTTGCTGTCCCCAGTCCACCTGGCCATGCTGCTGCTCCAGTTTCAACTGGCCTGGGCCCTAGGACCATGTCCCAGGACTACCTGACATGAGGACTCCTTGCTGTCCCCAGTCCACCTGGCCATGCTCCTGCTCCAGTTTCAACTGTTCTGCCTTACTATTATTCAACCATGCTGGTCATTTATGAACATTTGAACATCTTGGCCACGTTCTGTTATAATCTCCACCCGGCACAGCCAGAAGAGGACTGGCCACCCCACATAGCCCGGTTCCTCTCTAGGTTTCTTCCTAGGTTTTGGCCTTTCTAGGGAGTTTTTCCTAGCCACCGTGCTTTTACACCTGCATTGTTTGCTGTTTGGGGTTTTAGGCTGGGTTTCTGTACAGCACTTTGAGATATCAGCTGATGTACGAAGGGCTATATAAATAAATTAGATTTGATTTGATATATACGGCTGTGATTATAATCGAAGAGAATTCTCTTGGTAGATAATGCGGTCTACATTTGATTGTGAGGAATTCTAAATCAGGTGAACAGAAGGATTTGAGTTCCTGTATGTTTCTTTCATCACACCATGTCTCGTTAGTCATGAGGCATACGCCCCCGCCACTCTTCTTACCAGAAAGATGTTTGTTTCTGTCGGCGCGATGCGTGGAGAAACCCGTTGGCTGCACCGCCCCGGATAGCGTCTCGCCAGTGAGCCATGTTTCCGTGAAGCAGAGAACGTTACAGTCTCTGATGTCCCTCTGGAATGCTACCCTTGCTCGGATTTCATCAACCTTGTTGTCAAGAGACTGGACATTGGCAAGAAGAATGCTAGGGAGTGGTGCACGATGTGCCCGTGTCCGAAGTCTGACCAGAAGACCGCTACGTTTCCCTCTGTATTTGCTATGTCTGTGATGTGTTTATTTTTTCAACCTTGGTTGAATGCACTGACTGACTGTAAGTTGCTAAGGACAAGAGCGGCCGCTAAATTACCTTAATGTAAAAAAGGAGAACTTTCTAAGAACACGTCGCTGCATGGGTAATATACTGTAAATTACATTACAGCAACATTTTTGGTACTGTAAAATGGATTACAGAAGCTCTACTCTACAATAAATTACACATTTCTGCCAGTAAGTAACTCTAAATTCCAAGCATCTGCCTCTAACCCTAGGAAGCTCTTTGCCACCTTCTCCTCCCTCCTGAATCCTCCCCCACTCCTCCCTCTCTGCAGATGACTTCGTCAACCATTTTGAAAAGAAGGTCGACGACATCCGATCCTCGTTTGCTAAGTCAAACGACACCGCTGGTTCTGCTCACACTGCCCTACCCGGTGCTCTGACCTCTTTCTCCCCTCTCTCCAGATGAAATCTTGCGTCTTGTGACGGCCGGCCGCCCAACAACCTGCCCGCTCGACCCTATCCCCTCCTCTCTTCTCCAGACCATTTCCGGAGACCTTCTCCCTTACCTCACCTCGCTCATCAACTCATCCCTGACCGCTGGCTACGTCCCTTCCGTCTTCAAGAGAGCGAGAGTTGCACCCTTCTGAAAAAACCTACACTCGATCCCTCCGATGTCAACAACTACAGACCAGTATCCCTTCTTTCTTTTCTCTCCAAAACTCTTGAACGTGCCGTCCTTGGCCAGCTCTCCCGCTATCTCTCTCAGAATGACCTTCTTGATCCAAATCAGTCAGGTTTCAAGACTAGTCATTCAACTGAGACTGCTCTTCTCTGTATCACGGAGGCGCTCCGCACCGCTAAAGCTAACTCTCTCTCCTCTGCTCTCATCCTTCTAGACCTATCGGCTGCCTTCGATACTGTGAACCATCAGATCCTCCTCTCCACCCTCTCCGAGTTGGGCATCTCCGGCGCGGCCCACGCTTGGATTGCGTCCTACCTGACAGGTCGCTCCTACCAGGTGGCATGGCGAGAATCTGTCTCCTCACCACGTGCTCTCACCACTGGTGTCCCCAGGGCTCTGTTCTAGGCCCTCTCCTATTCTCGCTATACACCAAGTCACTTGGCTCTGTCATAACCTCACATGGTCTCTCCTATCATTGCTATGCAGACGACACACAATTAATCTTCTCCTTTCCTCCTTCTGATGACCAGGTGGTGAATCGCATCTCTGCATGTCTGGCAGACATATCAGTGTGGATGACGGATCACCACCTCAAGCTGAACCTCGGCAAGACGGAGCTGCTCTTCCTCCCGGGAAGGACTGCCCGTTCCATGATCTCGCCATCACGGTTGACAACTCCATTGTGTCCTCCTCCCAGAGTGCTAAGAACCTTGGCGTGATCCTGGACAACACCCTGTCGTTCTCAACTAACATCAAGGCGGTGGCCCGTTCCTGTAGGTTCATGCTCTACAACATCCGCAGAGTACGACCCTGCCTCACACAGGAAGCGGCGCAGGTCCTAATCCAGGCACTTGTCATCTCCCGTCTGGATTACTGCAACTCGCTGTTGGCTGGGCTCCCTGCCTGTGCCATTAAACCCCTACAACTCATCCAGAACGCCGCAGCCCGTCTGGTGTTCAACCTTCCCAAGTTCTCTCACGTCACCCCGCTCCTCCGCTCTCTCCACTGGCTTCCAGTTGAAGCTCGCATCCGCTACAAGACCATGGTGCTTGCCTACGGAGCTGTGAGGGGAACGGCACCTCAGTACCTCCAGGCTCTGATCAGGCCCTACACCCAAACAAGGGCACTGCATTCATCCACCTCTGGCCTGCTCGCCTCCCTACCACTGAGGAAGTACAGTTCCCGCTCAGCCCAGTCAAAACTGTTCGCTGCTCTGGCCCCCCAATGGTGGAACAAACTCCCTCACGACGCTAGGGCAGCGGAGTCAATCACCACCTTCCGGAGACACCTGAAACCCCACCTCTTTAAGGAATACCTAGGATAGGATAAAGTAATCCTTCTCACCCCCCCCCCCTTAAAAGATTTAGATGCACTATTGTAAAGTGGCTGTTCCACTGGATGTCATAAGGTGAATGCACTAATTTGTAAGTCGCTCTGGATAAGAGCGTCTGCTAAATGACTTAAATGTAAATGTAAATGTAATCTGTTGT
>NW_026281765.1:0-6148 GCF_023373465.1 Oncorhynchus keta
CATGTCCAGAGATACAACCTCTCTCATCATCACCCAGTGCCAGGGCTTACCTCCGCTGTACCCACACCCCACCATACCCCTGTCTGCGCATTATGCCCTGAATATATTCTACCATGCCCAGAAACCTGCTCCTCTTATTCTCTGTCCCCAACGCTCTAGGCGACCAGTTTTGATAGCCTTTAGCCGCACCCTTATACTACTCTTTCTCTGTTCCGCGGGTGATGTGGAGGTAAACCCAGGCCCTGCATGGCCCCAGGCACCCTTATTTGTTGACTTCTGTGATCGAAAAAGCCTTGGTTTCATGCATGTCAACATCAGAAGCCTCCTCCCTAAGTTTGCTTTACTCACTGCTTTAGCACACTCTGCTAACCCTGATGTCCTTGCCGTGTCTGAATCCTGGCATAGGAAAGCCACCAAAAATTCAAAGATTTCCATACCCAACTATAACATCTTCCGTCAAGATAGAACTGCCAAAGGGGGAGGAGTTGCAGTCTACTGCAGAGATAGCCTGCAAAGTAATGTCATAATTTCCAGGTCCATACCCAAACAGTTCAAACTACTAATTTGAAAAGTACTCTCTCAGAAATAAGTCTCTAACTGTTGCCGCCTGCTACCGACCCCCCTCAGCTCCCAGCTGTGCCTGGACACCATTTGTGAATTGATCGCCCCCATCCAGCTTCAGAGTTTGTTCTGTTAGGAGACCTAAACTGGGATATGCTTAACACCCGGCAGTCCTACAATCTAAGCTAGATGCCCTCAATCTCACACAAATCATCAAGGAACCCACCAGGTACAACCCTAACTCTGTAAACAAGGGCACCCTCATAGACGTCATCCTGACTAACTGGCCCTCCAAATACACCTCCATGTCTTCAACCAGGATCTCAGCGATCACTGCCTCATTGCCTGTATCCCGCCACGGGCCGCAGTCAAACGACCACCCCTCATCACTATCAAACGCTCCTAAAACACTTCTGTGAGCAGGCCTTTCTAATCGACCTGGCCCGGGTATCCTGGAAGGACATTGACCTCATCCCGTCAGTTGAGGATGCCTGGTCATTCTTTAAAAGTAATTTCCTCACCATTTTAGATAAGCATGCTCCGTTCAAAAATGCAGAACCAAGAACAGATACAGCCCTTGGTTCCTCCAGACCTGACTGCCCTCGACCAGCACAAAAACATCCTGAGCGGACTGCAATAGCATCGAATAGTCCCCGTGATATGCAACTGTTCAGGAAGTCAGGAACCAATACACACGCAGTCAGTCAGGAAAGCTAAGGCCAGCTTCTTCAGGCAGAAGTTTGCATCCTGTAGCTCCAACTCCAAAAGGTTCTGAGACACTGTGAAGTCCATGGAGAACAAGAGCATCTCCTCCCAGCTGCCCACTGCACTGAGGCTAGGTAACACGGTCTCCACCGATAAATCCATGATTATCGAAAACTTCAATAAGCATTTCTCAACGGCTGGCCATGCCTTCCGCCTGGCTACTCCAACCTCGGCCAACAGCTCCGCCCCGCCTTCTCGCCCAAGCCTCTCCTTTACCCAAATCCAGATAGCAGATGTTCTGAAAGAGCTGCAAAACCTGGACCCGTACAAATCAGCTGGGCTTGACAATCGCAACCATTGTCGCAACCCCTATTACCAGCCTGTTCAAACTCTCTTTCATATCGTCTGAGATCCCCAAGGATTGGAAAGCTGCCGCAGTCATCCCCCTCTTCAAAGGGGGAGACACCCTGGACCCAAACTGTTACAGACCTATATCCATCCTGCCCTGCCTAAGGTCTTCGAAAGCCAAGTCAACAAACAGGTCACTGACCATCTCGAATCCCACCGTACCTTCTCCGCTGTGCAATCTGGTTTCCGAGCCGGTCACGGGTGCACCTCAGCCACGCTCAAGGTACTAAACGATATCATAACCACCATCGATAAAAGACAGTACTGTGCAGCCGTCTTCATCGACCTTGCCAAGGCTTTCGACTCTGTCAATCACCATATTCTTATCAGCAGACTCAGTAGCCTCGGTTTTTCGGGATGACTGCCTTGCCTGGTTCACCAATTACTTTGCAGACAGAGTTCAGTGTGTCAAATCGGAGGGCATGCTGTCCGGTCCTCTGGCAGTCTCTATGGGGGTGCCACAGGGTTCAATTCTCGGGCCGACTCTTTTCTCTGTATATATCAATGATGTTGCTCCTGCTGCGGGCGATTCCCTGATCCACCTCTACGCAGACGACACCATTCTATATACTTTCGGCCCGTCATTTGACACTGTGCTATCTAACCTCCAAACGAGCTTCAATGCCATACAACACTCCTTCCGTGGCCTCCAACTGCTCTTAAACACTAGTAAAACCAAATGCATGCTTTTCAACCGATCGCTGCCTGCACCCGCATGCCCGACTAGCATCGCCACCCTGGATGGTTCCGACCTTGAATATGTGGACATCTATAAGTACCTAGGTGTCTGGCTAGACTGCAAACTCTCCTTCCAGACTCATATCAAACATCTCCAATCGAAAATCAAATCAAAAGAGTCGGCTTTCTATTCCGCAACAAAGCCTCCTTCACTCACGCCGCCAAGCTTACCCTAGTAAAACTGACTATCCTACCGATCCTCGACTTCAGCGATGTCATCTACAAAAATGGCTTCCAACACTCTACTCAGCAAACTGGATGCAGTCTATCACAGTGCCATCCGTTTTGTCACTAAAGCACCTTATACCACCCACCACTAGCGACTTGTATGCTCTAGTCAGCTGGCCCTCGCTACATATTCGTCGCCAGACCCACTGGCTCCAGGTCATCTACAAGTCCATGCTAGGTAAAGCTCCGCCTTATCTCAGTTCACTGGTCACGATGGCAACACCCATCCGTAGCACGCGCTCCAGCAGGTGTATCTCACTGATCATCCCTAAAGCCAACACCTCATTTGGCCGCCTTTCGTTCCAGTACTCTGCCTGTGACTGGAACGAACTGCAAAATCGCTGAAGTTGGAGACTTTTATCTCCCTCACCAACTTCAAACATCAGCTATCTGAGCAGCTAACCGATCGCTGCAGCTGTACATAGTCTATTGGTAAATAGCCCACCCATTTCACCTACCTCATTCCCATACTGTTTTTATACTTGTTGTTGTTGTATACTTGTTTTTATTTATTTACTTTTCTGCTCTTTTGCACATCAATATCTCTACCTGTACATGACCATCTGATCATTTATCACTCCAGTGTTAATCTGCAAAATTGTAATTATTTGCCTACCTCCTCATGCCTTTTGCACACATTGTAAATAGACTCCCCTTTTTTTCAACTGTGTTATTGACTTGTTAATTGTTTACTCCATGTGTAACTCTGTGTTGTCTGTTCACACTGCTATGCTTATCTTGGCCAGGTCGCAGTTGCAAATGAGAACTTGTTCTTGTCCTACCTGGTTAAATAAAGGTTAAATAAAGGTAAAAAATTTAATTAAAATAAATATAAATTATGGTCCCATTCTCATTTGCTTTTCACCCAGTACCACAAATTAGAACAGGTCATGGTAGAAAAAGTTTTAATTTGCTCAGCTCCGTGGACCTGTAATTCTCTCTGAACATTTAAAATTGTATGATCAAGCCTTGTTGGTGGAGTTTAAACACTTGATTGATGTCAATATCATAGAAGAGTGCAATTGTCTTTAGGACAGCTGTTTTTAGTCAAGACATTAGTGTTTTTTTAACGTAATATATGGTGTTGTACTGTATGTGTCTGTAATTTTGTTTAATGTTGTGTTAGTGTATTTAAGTTGTTTTGTCTGAAACTTTGTTACCCCTGCTGCTATTAGACAAGGCTTCTTCTTGAAAAAGAGATGTTATCTCAATGAGAAAACCTGTATAAATAAAAGGTTACATTTAACTTCTTGGATATAGGGGCGCTATTTTAATTTTGGATGAAAAACGTTCCCGGTTTTAAACAAGATATTCTGTCACGAAAAGATGCTCGACTATGCATATAATTGACAGCTTTGGAAAGAAAACACTCTGACGTTTCCAAAACTGCAAAGATATTGTCTCAGAGTGCCACAGAACTGATGTTACAGGCGAAACCCAGATAAAAATCCAATCAGGAAGTGCCGCATTGTTTGAAACCGCCTCATGCCAATGACTCCTTTATATGGCTGTGAATGGGCCACGAATGAGCTTAGGCTTTCTGTTGCTTCCCAAGGTGTCGACAGCATTGTGACGTATTTGTAGGCATATCATTGGAAGATTGTCCATAAGAGACTACATCTACCAGGTCATTGGTGTCCTCCGTTGCAATTATTGCATTATCTCCAGCTGCAGTATTTTTCCGTTTGCTTCTGATGAGAACAACTGTCACGACTGATATATTATCGAATAGATGTGAAAAACACCTTGAGGATTGATTCTAAACAACGTTTGTCATGTTTCTGTCGATATTATGGAGCTCATTTGGAAAAAGGTTTGGCGTTGTAGTGACTGAATTTTCCGGTCTTTTTCTTTGCCAAACGTGATGAACAAAACTGAGCTATTTCGCCAACACAAATAATCTTTTTGGAAAAAATGAACATTTGCTATCTAACTGAGAGTCTCGTCATTGAAATCATCTGAAGTTCTTCAAAGGTAAATTATTTTATTTGAATGCTTTTCTTGTTTTTGGGAAAATGTTGCCTGCTGAATGCTAGGCTTAATGCTATGCTAGGCTATCAATACTCTTACACAAATGCTTGTGTAGCTTTGGTTGAAAAGCGTATTTTGAAAATCTGAGATGACAGTGTTGTTTACAAAAGGCTAAGCTTGTGTTTGAATATATTTATTTCATTTCATTTGCGATTTTCATGAATAGGAAACGTTGCGTTATGGTAATGCGCTTGAGTCTATGATTACGCTCCCGGATACGGGATTGCTCGTCGCTAGAGGTTAAAAGAACGTGTTTTTTAAAATTATCTTGATAAGTGTATGAATTGGACCATTTTCCTGTCCTGCTAAGCATTCAAGATGTAAATGAGTACTTTTGGGTCTCAGGGAAATTGTATGGAGCAAAAATATATTACTTCTTTAGGAATGTAGTGAAGTATAAGTAAAAGTTGTCAAAAATATAAATAGTTAAGTAATGTACAGATACCCCCCAAAAATACTTAAGTAGTAGTTTAAAGTATTTTAACTGAAGTACTTTATATATAAAATGTTTTTTTATCCATTTTGAATTCTGGCTGTATATATAAATAGTGCCGTCAGAAAGTATTCAACCCCCTTGACTTTTTCCAAATGCTGTTATGTTACAGCCTGAATTCAAAATGGATATAAAACTAAAACATTCTCACCCATTCAACAATTATGTTTTTCTCTCAAAATTCTTCAAGCTCTGGTTGGTGATGAATGATAGACAACTATTTTCATGTCTTGCCATATATTTTCAAGCAGATTTAAGTCAAAACTGTAACTCAGCCACTTAGAACATTCAATATGTTCTGATAACCAACTCCAGTGTAGATTTGGCCTTGTATTTTAGGTTATTGTCCTGCTGAAAGCTGAATTAATCTCCCAGTGTCTGGTGGAAAGCAGACTGAACCAGGTTTTTCACTAGTATTTTTCCTGTGCTTGGCTCCATTCCGTGATTTTTTTACTATGAAAAACTTCCCAGTCCTTAATGATTACAATAACTATGATTGAAAATATGGAGAATGGCACTCAGTAATGTGTTGTGTTGGATTTGCCCGAAGTGAAACATTTTGTATTCATAAATGTTTTACTTTTTTATGCGATATTACCTACTCTACTACCACATATCTACAACACAAAATCAATGTGTACATGTGTGTGTATAGTGTTTATGTTATCCGGTTTGTATGAATGTGCTGTTAAGAAGGCAGAGCAGTGCTTTATTGTGGTTTGACTTCTCCCCATCTTAGCTACTGTTGTATTAATATGTTTTGACCATGACATCCAGCGTTTCTCCAAGCAGTTAAGTCACCTCAATTTACACAATTTACACACTATTCATTACAAGATTTAGCTGAGGTTTAGGGTTTAGTGAATTAATCTGTGTTTGAAATTCACTGCTCGACCTTACAGAAAATTGTATGTGTGGGGTACTGTCACTGTGTGCTCCCTTTCCAGCCGCGTCATCAGACTCACCTGCACTCCATCACCTCCT
>NW_026281766.1:0-3409 GCF_023373465.1 Oncorhynchus keta
GGAGAAGACGAACAAGGAAGGGTGTATTAATCAAGGGTAAACCAAACACACAGACACCCTCACAACTGAGGAAAGGCAGAACAAGGAGAAGGGAGTATTAATCAAAGGAGCAAACCAAACACACAGACACCCTCACAACTGAGGGAAGAGAACAAGGAGAAGGGAGTATTGTCAAGGACAAACCAAACACACAGACACCCTCACAGACGACACCCTCACAACAAGGAAGGAGAAGGGTGTATTAATCAAGGACAAACCAAACACACAGACACCCTCACAACTGAGGAGAAGGCAACAAGAAGGGGTAGTAATCAAGGACAAACCAAACACACAGAGGAACAAAGGAGAAAGAGTCAAATCAAACACACAGACACCCTCACAACTGAGGAGAAGACGAACAAGGAGAAGGGAGTATTAATCAGGACAAACCAAACACAGACACCCTCACAAAGGAAGACGAAGGAGAAGGGGTATTAATCAAGGACAAACCAAACACACAGACACCCTCACAACTGAGGGAAGACGAACAAGGAGAAGGGAGTATTAATCAGGACAAACCAAACACACAGACACCCTCACAACTGAGGGAAGACGAACAAGGAGAGGGAGTAATCAAAAGCAAATAAAACACACAGACACCCTCACAACAAGGAGAAGGGTGTATTAATCAAGGGGCAAACCAAACACACAGACACCCTCACAACTGAGGGAGAAGACAGACAACAAGGAGAAGGGGAGTATTAATCAAGGGCAAACCAAACACACAGACACCCTCACAACTGAGGGAGAAACGACAACAAGGGAGAAGGGGAGTATTAATCAAGGACAAACCAAACACAGACACCCCTGGGAAGACGAACTGAGGGAGAAGACGAACAAGGAGAAGGGGTGTATTAATCAAGGGCAAACCAAACACAGACACCCTCACAACTGAGGGAGAAGACGAACAAGGAGAAGGGAGTATTAATCAAGGAGCAAACCAAACACACAGACACCCTCACAACTGAGGGAGAAGACGAACAAGGAGAAGGGGAGTATTAATCAAGGGCAAACCAAACACACAGACACCCTCACAACTGAGGGAGAAGACGAACAAGGAGAAGGGAGTATTAATCAAGGGCAAACCAAACACACAGACACCCTCACAACTGAGGGAGAAGACGAACAAGGAGAAGGGATATTAATCAAGACAAACCAAACACACAGACACCCTCACAACTGAGGGAAGACGAACAAGGAGAAGGTGTATTAATCAAGGGCAAACCAAACACACAGACACCCTCACAACTGAGGGAGGAAGATAACGAACAAGGAGAAGACAAGGGAGTATTAATCAAGGGCAAACCAAACACACAGACACCCTCACAACTGAGGGAGAAGGCGAACAAGGAGAAGGGGAGTATTAATCAAGGGCAAACCAAACACACAGACACCCTCACAACTGAGGAAGACGAACAAGGAGAAGGGGTGTATTAATCAAGGGCAAACCAAACACACAGACACCCTCACAACTGAGGGAGAAGACGAACAAGGAGAAGGGAGTATTAATCAAGCAAACCAAACACACAGACACCCTCAAACCAGAACACACAGACACCCCTCACAACTGAGGGAGAAGACGAACAAGGAGAAGGGGTGTATTAATCAAGGGCAAACCAAACACACAGACACCCTCACAACTGAGGGAGAAAGGCGAACAAGGAGAAGGGGAGTATTAATCAGGAGCAAACCAAACACACAGACACCCATCACTCACAACTGAGGGGAGAAGACGAACAAGGAGAAGGGGAGGGGTGTATTAATCAAGGGCAAACCAACACACAGACACCCTCACAACTGAGGGAGAAGACGAACAAGGAGAAGGGTGTATTAATCAAGGGCAAACCAAACACACAGACACCCTCACAACTGAGAGAAGACGAACAAGAAGGAGTATTAATCAAGGGGACCAAACACACAGACACCCTCACAACTGAGGGAAGGGAACAAGGAGAAGGGGTGTATTAATCAAGGGCAAACCACACAGACACCCTCACAACTGAGGGAGAAGACGAACAAGGAGAAGGGGAAGTATTAATCAAGGACAAACCAAAACACACAGACACCCTCACAACTGAGGGAGAAGACGAACAAGGAGAAGGGGTGTATTAATCAAGGGCAAACCAAACACACAGACACCCTCACAACTGAGGGAGAAGACGAACAAGGAGAAGGGGTGTATTAATCAAGGGCAAAACCAAACACACAGACACCCTCACAACTGAGGAGAAGACGAACAAGGAGAAGGGGAGTATTAATCAAGGGCAAACCAAAACACAGACACCCTCACAACTGAGGAGAAGACGAACAAGGAGAAGGGGTGTATTAATCAAGGGCAAACCAAACACACAGACACCCTCACAACTGAGGGGAGAAGACGAACAAGGAGAAGGGGAGTATTAATCAAGGACAAACCAAACACACAGACACCCTCACAACTGAGGGAGAAGACGAACAAGGAGAAGGGGAGTATTAATCAGGGCAAACCAAACACACAGACACCCTCACAACTGAGGGAGAAAGATCGACAAACCAAACAAGGAGAAGGGGTGTATTAATCAAGGAGCAAACCAAACACACAGACACCCTCACAACTGAGGGGGGAAGACGAACAAGGAGAAGGGGAGTATTAATCAAGGGGCAAACCAAACACACAGACACCCTCACAACTGAGGGAGAAGACGAACAAGGAGAAGGAGTATTAATCAAGGGCAAACCAAACACACAGACACCCTCACAACTGAGGGAAGACGAACAAAGGAGAAGGGTGTAATCAGAGAACAAACCAAACACACAGACACCCTCACAACTGAGGAGAAGACAGAACAAGGAAGGGAGTATTAATCAGAGAGCAAATAAACACACAGACACCCTCACAACTGCAAGGGAGAAGACGGAGGAGCAAGGAGAAGGGAAGTATTAATCAAGGACAAACCAAACACAGACACCCTCACAACTGGGGAAGGCAAAGGAGAAGGGTGTATTAATCAAGGGCAAACCAAACACACAGACACCCTCACAACTGAGGAGAAGACGAACAAGGAGAAGGGTAATAATCAGAGGGCAAACCAAACACACAGACACCCTCACAACTGAGGAGAAAGCGAACAAGGAGAAGGAGTATTAATCAAGGACAAACCAAACACAGACACCCTCACAACTGAGGAGAAGGCGAACAAGGAGAAGGGTGTATTAATCAAGGAGCAAACCAAACACACAGACACCCTCACAACTGGGGAGGCGAACAAGGAAGGGAGTATTAATCAGGGCAAACCAAACACAGACACCCTCACAACTGAGGGAGAAGACGAACAAGGAGAAGGGAGTGATAATCAAGGACAAACCAAACACAGACACCCTCACAACTGAG
>NW_026281767.1:0-2048 GCF_023373465.1 Oncorhynchus keta
AGTGGTAGTGGGGTGGTAGATGTCTAGTCTACTTTATGGCTCTAATCTGATAGTGGTAGTGGGGTGGTAGATGTCTAGTCTACTTTATGGCTCTAAACTGATAGTGGTATATGTCTAGTCTCCATTATGGCTCTAATCTGATAGTGGTAGTGGGGTGGTAGATGTCTAGTCTACTTTATGGCTCTAATCTGATAGTGGTATATGTCTAGTCTCCTTTATGGCTCTAATCTGATAGTGGTAGTAGTGGTGTTAGATGTCTAGTCTCCGGGTTTATTATGGATCCCCATTAGTTCCTGCCAAGGCAGCAGCTACTCTTCCTGGGGTTTATTATGAATCCCCATTAGTTCCTGCCAAGGCAGCAGCTACTTTTCCTGGGGTTTATTATGGATCCCCATTAGTTCCTGCCATGGCAGCAGCTACTCCCCCTGGAATTTATTATGGATCCCCATTAGTTCCTGTCAAGGCAGCAGCTACTCTTCCTGGGGTTTATTATGGATCCCCATTAGTTCCTGCCAAGGCAGCAGCTACTCTTCCTGGGGTTTATTATGGATCCCCATTAGTTCCTGTCAAGGCAGCAGCTACTCTTCCTGGGGTTTATTATGGATCCCCATTAGTTCCTGTCAAGGCAGCAGCTACTATTCCTGGGGTTTATTATGGATCCCCATTAGTTCCTGTCAAGGCAGCAGCTACTCTTCCTGGGTTTTATTATGGATCCCCATTAGTTCCTGTCAAGGCAGCAGCTACTCTTCCTGGGGTTTATTATGGATCCCCATTAGTTCCTGTCAAGGCAGCAGCTACTCTTCCTGGGGTTTATTATGGATCCCCATTAGTTCCTGCCTGATAGTGGTATTGGGGTGGTAGATGTCTAGTCTACTTTATGGTTCTAATCTGATAGTGGTAGATCTCTAGTCTCCATTATGGCTCTAATCTGATAGTGGTAGTGGGGTGGTAGATGTCTAGTCTACTTTATGGCTCTAATCTGATAGTGGTATATGTCTAGTCTCCTTTATGGCTCTAATCTGATAGTGGTAGTAGTGGTGTTAGATGTCTAGTCTCCGGGTTTATTATGGATCCCCATTAGTTCCTGCCAAGGCAGCAGCTACTTTCCCTGGGGTTTATTATGGATCCCCATTAGTTCCTGCCAAGGCAGCAGCTACTTTTCCTGGGGTTTATTATGGATCCCCATTAGTTCCTGCCATGGCAGCAGCTACTCTTCCTGGGGTTTATTATGGATCCCCATTAGTTCCTGTCAAGGCAGCGGCTACTCTTCCTGGGGTTTATTATGGATCCCCATTAGTTCCTGTCAAGGCAGCAGCTACTCTTCCTGGGGTTTATTATGGATCCCCATTAGTTCCTGCCTGATAGTGGTATTGGAGTGGTAGATGTCTAGTCTACTTTATGGCTCTAATCTGATAGTGGTAGATCTCTAGTCTCCATTATGGCTCTAAACTGATAGTGGTATATGTCTAGTCTCCATTATGGCTCTAATCTGATTGTGGTAGTGGGGTGGTAGATGTCTAGTCTACTTTATGGCTCTAATCTGATAGTGGTAGTGGGGTGGTAGATGTCTAGTCTCCTTTATGGCTCTAATCTGATAGTGGTATATGTCTAGTCTCCTTTATGGCTCTAATCTGATAGTGGTAGTAGTGGTGTTAGATGTCAAGTCTCCGGGTTAATTATGGATCCCCATTAGTTCCTGCCAAGGCAGCAGCTACTCTTCCTGGGGTTTATTATGGATCCCCATTAGTTCCTGCCAAGTCAGCAGCTACTCTTCCTGGGGTTTATTATGAATCCCCATTAGTTCCTGCCAAGGCAGCAGCTACTCTTCCTGGGGTTTATTATGGATCCCCATTGGTTCCTGCCAAGGCAGCAGATACTCTTCCTGGGGTTTATTATGGATCCCCATTTGTTCCTGCCAAGGCAGCAGCTACTCTTCCTGGGGTTTATTATGGATCTCCACTAGTTCCTGTCAAGGTAGCAGCTACTCTTCCTGGGGTTTATGGATCCCCATCTAGTTCCTGCCAAGCCAGCAGCTACTTTTCCTGGGG
>NW_026281768.1:0-17500 GCF_023373465.1 Oncorhynchus keta
CTGGTGGTATAGCGGTCTAAAACACTGCATCTCAGTGCTAGAGGCGTCACTACAGACCCTGGTTCGATCCCGGGCTGTATCACAGCGGTCTAAAACACTGCATCTCAGTGCTAGAGGCGTCACTACAGACCCTGGTTCGATCCCGTGCTGTATCACTGCATCTCAGTGCTAGAGGCGTCACTACAGACCCTGGTTCGATCCTGGGCTGTATCACAGCGGTCTAAAACACTGCATCTCAGTGCAAGAGGCGTCACTACAGACCCTGGTTCGATCCTGGGCTGTATCACAGCGGTCTAAAACACTGCATCTCAGTGCAAGAGGCGTCACTACAGACACTAGTTCGATCCCGGGCTGTATCACAACGGTCTAAGGCACTGCATCTCAGTGCTGGAGGCGTCGCTGCAGACACTGGTTCAATCGTATCACAATCGGCCGTGATCGGGAGTCCCATAGGGCGGCGCACAATTGGTGGTCCGGGTTGGCCGGGGTAGAAACGTCATTGTAAATAAGTTCTAGTTAAATAAAGATTAAATAAATAAAACAAGTGTAGTAATGTTGATGTCTGTTGATTCAGTAACTAGCCTGCTGATTCAGTAACTAGCCTGTTGATTCAGTAACTAGCCTGCTGATTCAGTAACTAGCCTGCTGATTCAGTAACACAGCCTGCTGGCCCAGTAACTAGCCTGCTGGCCCAGTGACCATTAGTCATATGCTGTGTTGATTCAGTAACTAGCCTGTTGATTCAGTAACTAGCCTGCTGATTCAGTAACTAGCCTGCTGGCCCAGTGATCATCATTTATATGCTGTGTTGATTCAGTAACTAGCCTGCTGGCCCAGTGATCATCATTCATATGCTCTGTTGATTCAGTAACTAGCCTGTTGATTCAGTAACTAGCCTGTTGATTCAGTAACTAGCCTGCTGGCCCAGTGATCATCATTTATATGCTGTGTTGATTCAGTAACTAGCCTGCTGGCCCAGTGATCATCATTCATATGCTCTGTTGATTCAGTAACGAGCCTGTTGATTCAGTAACTAGCCTGTTGATTCAGTAACTAGCCTGCTGGCCCAGTGATCATCATTTATATGCTGTGTTGATTCAGTAACTAGCCTGCTGGCCCAGTGACCATTAGTCATATGCTGTGCTGATTCAGTAACTAGCCTGTTGATTCAGTAACTTGCCTGTTGGCCCAGTGATCACTAGCCTGCTGGCCCAGTGATCATATGCTCTGTTGATTCAGTAACTAGCCTGCTGGCCCAGTAACTAGTCTGCTGGCCCAGTAACTAGCCTGCTGGCCCAGTGATCATCATTCATATGCTGTGCTGATTCAGTAACTAGCCTGCTGGCCCAGTAACTAGCCTGCTGGCCCAGTAACTAGCCTGCTGGCCCAGTGATCATCATTCATATGCTGTGCTGATTCAGTAACTCAGCCTGCTGGCCCAGTAACTAGCCTGCTGATTCAGTAACTAGCCTGCTGGCCCAGTGATCATTATTCATATGCTGTGTTGATTCAGTAACTAGCATGCTAATTCAGTAACTAGCCTGCTGGCCCAGTGATCATCATTCATATGCTGTGTTGATTCAGTAACTAGCCTGCTGATTCAGTAACTAGCCTGCTGATTCAGTAACTAGCCTGCTGATTCAGTAACCAGCCTGCTGGCCCAGTGATCATTATTCATATGCTGTGTTGATTCAGTAACTAGCCTGCTGGCCCAGTGATCATTATTCATATGCTGTGTTGATTCAGTAACTAGCCTGCTGATTCAGTAACTAGTCTGCTGGCCCAGTGATCACTAGCCTGCTGGCCCAGTGATCATATGCTCTGTTGATTCAGTAACCAGCCTGCTGGCCCAGTAACTATACTGCTGGCCCAGTGACCATTAGTCATATGCTGTGTTGATTCAGTAACTAGCCTGCTGATTCAGTAACTAGCCTGCTGGCCCAGTAACTAGCCTGCTGGCCCAGTAATTAGCCTGCTGGCCCAGTGACCATCATTCATATGCTGTGTTGATTCAGTAACTAGCCTGCTGGCCCAGTAACTAGCCTGCTGATTCAGTAACTAGCCTGCTGGCCCAGTGATCATTATTCATATGCTGTGTTGATTCAGTAACTAGCCTGCTGGCCCAGTGATCATTATTCATATGCTGTGTTGATTCAGTAACTAGCCTGCTGATTCAGTAACTAGCCTGCTGGCCCAGTGATCATTATTCATATGCTGTGTTGATTCAGTAACTAGCCTGCTGATTCAGTAACTAGCCTGCTGATTCAGTAACTAGCCTGTTAATTAAGTAACTAGCCTGCTGGCCCAGTGACCATCATTCATATGCTGTGCTGATTCAGTAACTAGCCTGCTGGCCCAGTAACTAGCCTGCTGATTCAGTAACTAGCCTGCTGGCCCAGTAACTAGCCTGCTGATTCAGTAACTAGCCTGCTGGCCCAGTAACTAGCCTGCTGGCCCAGTAACTAGCCTGCTGGCCCAGTGACCATTAGTCATATGCTGTGTTGATTCAGTAACAAGCCTGCTGATTCAGTAACCAGCCTGCTGGCCCAGTAACTCAGCCTGCTGGCCCAGTAACTAGCCTGCTGATTCAGTAACTAGCCTGCTGGCCCAGTGACCATTAGTCATATGCTGTGTTGATTCAGTAACTAGCCTGCTGATTCAGTAACTAGCCTGCTGGCCCAGTAACTAGCCTGCTGGCCCAGTGACCATTAGTCATATGCTGTGTTGATTCAGTAACTAGCCTGCTGATTCAGTAACTAGCCTGCTGATTCAGTAACTAGCCTGCTGGCCCAGTGATCATCATTCATATGCTGTGTTGATTCAGTAACTAGCCTGCTGGCCCAGTGATCATTATTCATATGCTGTGTTGATTCAGTAACTAGCCTGCTGATTCAGTAACTAGCCTGCTGGGCCCAGTGATCATTATTCATATGCTGTGTTGATTCAGTAACTAGCCTGCTGATTCAGTAACTAGCCTGCTGGCCCAGTGATCATTATTCATATGCTGTGTTGATTCAGTAACTAGCCTGCTGATTCAGTAACTAGCCTGCTGGCCCAGTAACTTGCCTTCTGATTCAGTAACTAGCCTGCTGATTCAGTGACTAGCCTGCTAATTCAGTAACTAGCCTGTTGTTTCAGTAACTAGCATGCTGGCCCAGTGATCGTCATTCATATGCTGTGTTGATTCAGTAACTAGCCTGTTGATTCAGTAACTAGCCTGCTGATTCAGTAACTAGCCTGTTGTTTCAGTAACTAGCCTGCTGGCCCAGTGACCATTAGTCATATGCTGTGTTGATTCAGTAACTAGCCTGCTGATTCAGTAACTAGCCTGCTGGCCCAGTGATCGTCATTCATATTCTTTGTTGATTCAGTAACTAGCCTGCTGATTCAGTAACTAGCCTGTTGTTTCAGTAACTAGCCTGCTGATTCAGTAACTAGCCTGCTGATTCAGTAACTAGCCTGCTGGCCCAGTGACCATTAGTCATATGCTGTGTTGATTCAGTAACTAGCCTGCTGATTCAGTAACTAGCCTGCTGGCCCAGTGATCATCATTAATATGCTGTGCTGATTCAGTAACTAGCCTGCTGGCCCAGTGATCATCATTAATATGCTGTGCTGATTCAGTAACTAGCCTGTTGATTCAGTAACTAGCCTGCTGATTCAGTAACTAGCCTGCTGATTCAGTAACTAGCCTGTTGATTCAGTAACTAGCCTGCTGGCCCAGTAACTAGCCTGTTGATTCAGTAACTAGCCTGCTTGCCCAGTGACCATCATTCATATGCTGACCAGATGGGGTTATGTGTGCAAGGCATTTGAGTCATTTGACTGTGATGGAAGTCTGTGTGTGTGTTTGTGCAAGCCCTATTCCCCTATGTAGTGCACTACCATTGACCACAACAGAATAGCAGGATGCACCCTATTCCCTATATAGTGCACTACCATTGACCACAACAGAATAGCAGGGATGCACCCTATTCCCTATATAGTGCACTGCCATTTTACCACAACAGAATAGCAGGGATGCACCCTATTCCCTATGTAGTGCACTACCATTGACCACAACAGAATAGCAGGGATGCACCCTATTCCCTATATAGTGCACTACCATTGACCACAACAGAATAGCAGGGATGCACCCTATTCCCTATATAGTGCACTGACATTTTACCACAACAGAATAGCAGGGATGCACCCTATTCCCTATGTAGTGCACTACCATTGACCACAACAGAATAGCAGGGATGCACCCTATTCCCTATGTAGTGCACTACTATTGACCACAACAGAATAGCAGGGATGCACCCTATTCCCTATATAGTGCACTACTATTGACCACAACAGAATAGCAGGGATGCACCCTATTCCCTATAGTGCACTATTGACCACAACAGAATAGCAGGGATGCACCATATTCCCTATATAGTGCACTACCATTGACCACAACAGAATAGCAGGGATGCACCCTATTCCCTATATAGTGCACTACTATTGACCACAACAGAATAGCAGGGATGCACCCTATTCCCTATATAGTGCACTACTATTGACCACAACAGAATAGCAGGGATGCACCCTATTCCCTATATAGTGCACTACTATTGACCACAACAGAATAGCAGGGATGCACCATATTCCCTATGTAGTGCACTACTATTGACCACAACAGAATAGCAGGGATGCACCCTATTCCCTATGTAGTGCACTACCATTGACCACAACAGAATAGCAGGGATGCACCCTATTCCCTATATAGTGCACTACTATTGACCACAACAGAATAGCAGGGATGCACCCTATTCCCTATATAGTGCACTACTATTGACCACAACAGAATAGCAGGGATGCACCCTATTCCCTATGTAGTGCAACTACTATTGACCACAACAGAATAGCAGGGATGCACCCTTTTCCCTATATAGTGCACTACTATTGACCACAACAGAATAGCAGGGATGCACCCTATTCCCTATATAGTGCACTACCATTGACCACAACAGAATAGCAGGGATGCACCCTATTCCCTATATAGTGCACTACTATTGACCACAACAGAATAGCAGGGATGCACCCTATTCCCTATATAGTGCACTACCATTGACCACAACAGAATAGCAGGGATGCACCCTATTCCCTATATAGTGCACTACCATTGACCACAACAGAATAGCAGAGAGAAAAGACAGTAATTCTACGAATGCGTAGAGATAAGCAGATATTGTGTAAAGGATGGTATTGTCGATGACAGGAAGTGACATAGAACACTGCTGCCTCAAGCCGTGGGATTAAACAGGCTTTTTATGTAGAAACAGCAGAAACGCTGATTAGACACGGGCCTGCGTTCCCCAAATGACACCCTATACCATACGTAAAGTAGTGCACTATGTAGGGAATAGGGTACTAAATCGCTTATCAAGTATGCGCTCTTCTCTTTTCTCACACTAATATTTACCTGATGGGAATGAGAAAATGTAATTTTCCTGCTTGCTCTAGCATGCTGAAACACTAAACTAAAGATGGCAGAAACCTACATTCTTGTCTCAGGGGTAGTTGGGTAGTTGGGGATTTTGGCAATGAAGCCCTTTATCTACACTATATATATATAGTAAATAAATAAATAAATAATTTTGCACACCCAATTTTTCAGTTTTTGATTTGTTAAAAAAGTTTGAAATATCCAATAAATGTCGTTCCACTTCATGATTGTGTCCCACTTGTTGTTGATTCTTCACAAAAGAATACAGTTTTATATCTTTATGTTTGAAGCCTGAAATGTGGCAAAAGGTCGCAAAGTTCAAGGGGGCCGAATACTTTCGCAAGGCACTGTATATATACAAAGTATGTGGTCACCCTTCAAATGAGTGGATTTGGCTATTTCAGCCACACCCTTTACTGACAGGTGTATAAAATCTAGCACACAGCCATGCAATCTCCATAGACAAACATTGACATTAGAATGTCCTTACTGAAGAGCTCAGTGACTTTCAACGTGGCACCGTCATAGGATGACACCTTTCCAACGATTCACATGTCTTCCTGCTAGAGCTGCCCCGGTCAACTGTAAATGATGTTATTGTGATGTGGAAACGTCGAGGAGCAACAACGGCTCAGGCGTGAAGTGGTAGGCCGCACAAGCTCACGGAACGAGACCGCCAAGTGCTGAAGTGCGTAGAGGGTAAAAATCACCTGTCCTTGGATACAACACTCACTACCGTGTTCCCAAACTGCCTCTGGAAGCAACGTCGGCACATCAACTGTTCGTGACATGGGTTTCCATGGCCGAGCAGCCGCACACAAGCCTAACATCACCATCATCATTTTTAATTTTTTTTTATTTCACCTTTATTTAACCAGGTAGGCAAGTTGAGAACACCTTTATTTAACCAGGTAGGCTAGTTGAGAACACCTTTATTTAACCAGGTAGGCTAGTTGAGAACACCTTTATTTAACCAGGTAGGCTAGTTGAGAACACCTTTATTTAACCAGGTAGGCTAGTTGAGAACACCTTTATTTAACCAGGTAGGCTAGTTGAGAACACCTTTATTTAACCAGGTAGGCTAGTTGAGAACACCTTTATTTAACCAGGTAGGCAAGTTGAGAACAAGTTCTCATTTACATTTGCGACCTGGCCAAGATAAAGCAAAGCAGTTTGACAGATACAACGACACAGAGTTACACATGGAGTAAAACAAACATACAGTCAATAATACAGTATAAACAAGTCTATATACAATGTGAGCAAATGAGGTGAGAAGGGAGGTAAAGGCAAAAAAAGGCCATGGTGGCAAAGTAAATACAATATAGCAAGTAAAACACTGGAATGGTAGTTTTGCAATGGATGAATGTGCAAAGTAGAAATAAAAATAATGGGGTGCAAAGGTGCAAAATAAATAAATAAATTAAATACAGTTGGGAAAGAGGTAGTTGTTTGGGCTAAATTATAGGTGGGCTATGTACAGGTGCAGTAATCTGTGAGCTGCTCTGACAGCTGGTGCTTAAAGCTAGTGAGGGAGATAAGTGTTTCCAGTTTCAGAGATTTTTGTAGTTCGTTCCAGTCATTGGCAGCAGAGAACTGGAAGGAGAGGCGGCCAAAGAAAGAATTGGTTTTGGGGGTGACTAGAGAGATATACCTGCTGGAGCCGTGTGCTACAGGTGGGAGATGGTATGGTGACCAGCGAGCTGGAGATATGGGGGACTTTACCTAGCAGGGTCTTGTAGATGACATGGAGCCAGTGGGTTTGGCGACGAGTATGAAGCGAGGGCCAGCCAACGAGAGCGTACAGGTCGCAATGGTGGATAGTATATGGGGCTTTGGTGACAAAACGGATTGCACTGAGATAGACTGCATCCAATTTGTTGAGTAGGGTATTGGAGGCTATTTTGTAAATGACATCGCCAAAGTCGAGGATTGGTAGGATGGTCAGTTTTACAAGGGTATGTTTGGCAGCATTAGTGAAGGATGCTTTGTTGCGAAATAGGAAGCCAATTCAATGCCAAGCGTCGTCTGGAGTGGTGTAAAGCTCGCCGCCATTGACTCTGGAGCAGTGGAAACGCGTTCTCTGGAGTGATGAATCACGCTTCACAATGTGGCCTGCACAGAGCCCTGACCTCAACCCCATCGAACACCTTTAGGATGAATTGGAACGCTGACTGCGAGCCAGGCCTAACCGCCCAATCACAGTGCCCGACCTCACTAATGCTCGAGGCTGAATGGACAGTCTTCCCAGAGGAGTGGAGGCTGTTATAGCAGCAATGTTCCTACATCTAGTGGAAAGCCTTCCCAGAAGAGTGGAGGCTGTTATAGCAGCAATGTTCCTACATCTAGTGGAAAGCCTGCCCAGAAGAGTGGAGGCTGTTATAGCAGCAATGTTCCTACATCTAGTGGAAAGCCTTCCCAGTAGAGTGGAGGCTGTTATAGCAGCAATGTTCCTACATCTAGTGGAAAGTCTTCCCAGAGGAGTGGAGGCTGTTATAGCAGCAATGTTCCAACATCTAGTGGAAAGCCTTCCCAGAGGAGTGGAGGCTGTTATAGCAGCAATGTTCCTACATCTAGTGGAAAGCCTTCCCAGAAGAGTGGAGGCTGTTATAGCAGCAATGTTCCAACATCTAGTGGAAAGTCTTCCCAGAGGAGTGGAGGCTGTTATAGCAGCAATGTTCCAACATCTAGTGCAAAGTCTTCCCAGAAGAGTGGAGGCTGTTATAGCAGCAATGTTCCAACATCTAGTGCAAAGTCTTCCCAGAAGAGTGGGGGCTGTTATAGCAGCAAAGGGGGAACCAACCACATATTAATGCCCCTGATTTTGGAATGAGATGTTCGATGAGAAGATGCCCACATACTTTTGGTCATGTAGTGTACTGCCTCAGAGTGAAGGTGAAAGGTCGACTGTACCCTCATGAGAACAGAACAACGTTTGTAAAGCATTAGTTAAATTCTCTGCTCTTTTCCTCCTCTTGAGGCCTTTGAAGCTAATAGGAGCCGTCAGTAGCTGCAGGGGATTCCTACAATATATGCTTCCATTCCACTGTCTCTCTCTCTCTCTCTCTCTCTCTCTCTCTCTCTCTCTCTCTCTCTCTCTCTCTCTCTCTCTCTCTCTCTCTCTCTCTCTCTCTCTCTCTGTCTCTCTCTCTGTCTCTCTCTGTCTGTCTCTCTCTCTCTGTCTCTCTCTCTCTCTCTCTCTCTCTCTCTCTCTCTGTCTCTCTCTCTCTCTCTCTCTCTCTCTCTCTCTCTCTCTCTCTCTCTCTCTCTCTGTCTCTCTCTCTCTCTCTCTGTCTGTCTCCCCTCTCTCTCTCCCTCTCTGTCTCTGTCTCTCTCTCTCTCTCTCTCTCTCTCTCTCTGTCTCTCTGTCTCTCTCCCCCTCTCTCTCTCTCTCTCTGTCTCTCTCTCTGTCTCTGTCTCTCTCTCTCTCTCTCTGTCTCTGTCTCTCTCTCTCTCTCTCTCGTAGACTATCAGAATATACAGTAGTATTTCTTCTCTCCATCATTTTGGTAAGCTACTAGCCCTGTTTTTAATAAGTGTTCCCTTGTGTTCTGACTGAGGAGGAATGTGGAGGCTGAATGGTGTATGATAGTGTATATTTGACCAACCCCCACCAGCAGCCATCTTGTACAGTAATATTGGTTGGGTAATACTGGGTTGTTAACTGCTTGCTGGGGGCGGATTTGAGGCCCATGGTCCTACGCTTCCATTGACACCGTCCTCCTCCGTGCATGACTAGCCAGACACTGACTCTAGCTTCACTGTGGAGCCTCTCTCTCCTCCGAGACTCGCCATAGAGCCTCTTTCTCGTCCGAGACTCACCGTAGAGCCTCTCTCTCCTCCAAGACTCACTGTAGAGCCTCTCTCCCACGAGACTCACCGTAGAGCCTCTCTCTCTCCTCCGAGACTCACCGTAGAGCCTCTCTCTCCTCCGAGACTCACTGAAGAGCCTCTCCTCCGAGACTCGCCGTAGAGCCCCTCTCTCTCCTCCAAGACTAACCGTCTCTCTCCTCCGAGACTCACCGTAGAGCACATATGTCAGAGTCAAGGCCCGCGGGCCACATCCGGCCCGCGAGAAGGTTTACGGCCCCTGGGATGATCTTGATTTATTATTAGAACCGGCCCGCAGACCGCAGCAAGCCGGCAGCCCGCAGATCTTTTACACGCACCAATACTACATTTCCCACAATGCAACGGTGACGCACCGAGCAGTAGGCTGCTTCATTTCAATATTTATTGGCACAGCAGTTGTCAGCATCACAGTAAAATTAACTTTCAGATACCCATCAAAAATGGCAAAACGGAAGGTGGACACTGAGAACCGGGGTTTCAAACAAGGTGGGAGTCGGAGTATTTGTTCACGGAGGTAGCTGGAAAACCTGTGTGTCTTCTGTGTGGAGAAAGTGTGGCGGTACTGAAAGAGTATAATCTGAGACGACATTATGAAACGAAACACGCGGACAAAAACAAGAATATGGACATGGAACAAAGGCTACAAAAGGCAGAGGAATTAAAACGAGGCCTCAAATCTCGACAGGCTCTGTTCAAAAAAGCCAAATCACAAGGCCAGGCTGCTGTCAAGGCCAGTTTTATTTTGGCAGAAGAGATCGCTAAATCAGCCCGGCCATTTACGGAGGGGGATTTCATCAAAAACTGCATGATTAAAGTTTGTGACGAAGTTTGCCCAGAAAAAAGGCAACTCTTTTTAAATGTGAGTCTGAGCAGAAACACCATTGCCGAGAGAGTAGACCAGTTGTCCATCAATCTAAAAGAGCAGCTTGTGAAAAAGGGAAAAGATTTCATTGCATATTCCTTGGCTGTGGATGAGAGCACCGACATTTCTGACATTGCCCAGTTGTCAATTTTCATCCGCGGAGTGGACTCCAGCCTAAGCGTGACAGAGGAGTTTTTGGCTTTACGTCCTATGCATGGCACAACTACGGGGCATGATTTGTATGAAGAGGTGTCAAGATGTGTAAATGAGATGGAGCTGCCTTGGGAAAACTCGTGGGTTTGACAACCGACGGAGCACCTGCGATGTGTGGACACAGGAGCGGACTGGTGGCGAAGATACGGGAAAAGATGCAAGAGGAAAACGCGACAGGTGAGCTGACAGCTTATCATTGTATCATACACCAGGAAGCGTTGTGCGGTAAAGCCTTGAAAATGGAGCATGTAATGAGCATCATCACGCGCACAGTTAACTTTATCAGAGCCAAAGGTTTGAATCACCGCCAGTTCAAGGCATTTCTGACGGAGTTAGAAACGGAGCATGGTGATTTGCCTTATCACACAGAGGTGTGATGGCTAAGCCAGGGAAAGGTGCTTCAAAGATGTTTCGAGCTTCGTGAGGAGATTTGTCTGTTCTTGGACAGCAAAGGGAAAGACACAACACAACTCCGAGACGAAATGTTTCTGTGTGAAATGGCTTTTCTGTGTGACATTACGAGTCATCTGAATGCAATGAACTTGCAGCTGCAGGGTCGGGATCGTGTCATCTCTGATATGTACAGTACAGTGAAGGCATTTAAAACCAAACTGACTCTGTGGGAGACGCAGATGCGGAAAGAAAATTTGAGCCACTTTCCCAGCTGGCAGACCATGAAAGAGAAGCTCTCTACCAGTGCGTTCCCGAGCGCACAGTTGGCTGATAAAATAGGTATGCTTGCCGCTGACTTTCGACGCCGATTTGCTGACTTTGAAGCACAAAAGCAGGTTGGAACTGCTCGGTAACCCATTTGCTGTTGACGTGGAAAGCTCACCACCAAACCTCCAAATGGAGTTGATTGACCTCCAATGCAATGATGCACTGAGGGCAAAATATGCGGCAGTGGGTGCTGCGGAGTTCGCCCGTTTCCTCCCCGACACAATGCCCCAGCTGCGCATCCAGGCTGCTCAAACGTTGTCTATGTTTGGCAGCACATACCTGTGTGAACAACTGTTTTCTTTGATGAACTTGAACAAAACATCACACAGAAGTCGACTTACTGCTGAACACCTCCACTCAATTCTGAGGATTTCCTCAGCTCAGAGCCTTACCCCGAACATTGATGAACTTGTGGAAAAGATGGGACACCACCAAGTATCACCCTCAACCTCAAACAAGTGAACATTACTGTGCAATCACATATTTAGAGTTTTTACTCAGTTCAAGTTTAAAAGTTAAAGTTTAATATTTGTTTTCACTGCATGTTACTTCTCCTTAAACAAAGTGTTGTTTTTGATTAATAGATTTTTGCACTTTATTTTATTGTATTTCAATCCAATTATATTTTAAAATATTTCAGTTGAGTGGATGATAGAAAATTGCTATTATTGTTTTTTTCTTTGAAGTAAATTTAGCCCACTTTTGCTAAAATAGAAAATATAGGCTACTGATGGTGCCTTGAATACCGGTTTCTTTCATTTAATGTTCATGTTATGGGGATTTTTATATAAAGGAAATTTGTCTTTTGTGTCTGTTGAAAATTAAAGATTACTGACAGAGCCATAAGAAAATATTGCTTTATTTATCTGATCATATTGGAATATATTTGTTAGGTTTTCAGTAGGTTCAATTAGGTTCACTAGACTATATGCGTCATTTAAAATTTTTTCAATGAACATTCGAACAGTCCGGCCCTCGGCTTGTAGCTAAATTTTTATTTGGCCCTCCGTCCATTTGACTTTGACACCCCTGCCGTAGAGCTCTCTCTCCCATGAGACTCACCGTAGAGCTCTCTCTCTCCTCCGAGACTCACCGTAGAGCCTCTCTCTCCTCCAAGACTCACCGTCTCTCTCCTCCAAGACTCACCGTAGAGCCTCTCTCTCCCACGAGACTCACCGTAGAGCCTCTCTCTCTCCTCCGAGACTCACCGTAGAGCCTCTCTCTCCTCCGAGACTCACTGAAGAGCCTCCTCCTCCGAGACTCGCCGTAGAGCCCACTCTCTCTCCTCCAAGACTAACTGTCTCTCTCCTCCGAAACTCACCGTAGAGCCTCTCTCTCCTCCGAGACTCACCATAGAGCCTCTCTCTCTCCTCCAAGACTCACCGTAGAGCCTCTCTCTCTCCTCCAAGACTCACCGTCTCTCTCCTCCAAGACTCACCGTCTCTCTCCTCCGAGACTCACGTAGAGCCTCTCTCGCTCTTCCAAGACTCACCATGTCTCTCCTCCGAGACTCACCGTAGAGCCTCTCTCTCCTCCAAGACTCACTTTAGAGCCTCTCTCTCCTCCGAGACTCACCGTAGAGCCTCTCTCTCCTCCAAGACTCGCCAGAGCCTCTCTCTCCTCCAAGACTCACTTTAGAGCCTCTCTCTCCTCCGAGACTCACCGTAGAGCCTCTCTCTCCTCCGAGACTCACCGTAGAGCCTCTCTCTCCTCCAAGACACACCATCTCTCTCCTCCGAGACTCACCGTAGAGCCTCTCTCTCCTCCAAGACTCACTTTAGAGCCTCTCTCTCCTCCAAGACTCACCGTAGAGCCTCTCTCTCCTCCAAGACTCACCGTAGAGCCTCTCTCTCATACAAGATTTGGCAGTCCCCATAGAACTCTTTTGGTTCCAGATAGAACTCTTTTGGTTCCAGATAGAACTCTTTTGGTTCCAGATATAACTCTTTGGTTCCAGATAGAACTCTTTTGGTTCCAGATAGAACTCTTTGGGTTCCAGATATAACTCTTTTTGGTTCCAGATATAACTCTTTTGGTTCCAGATATAACTCTTTTGGTTCCAGATATAACTCTTTTGGTTCCAGATAGAGCTCTTTTGGTTCCAGATATAACTCTTTTGGTTCCAGGTCGAACCCTTTTGGTTCCAGATAGAAGTCTTTTGGTTCCAGATAGAACTCTTTTGGTTCCAGATAGAACTATTTTGGTTCCAGATAGAACTCTTTTGGTTCCAGATAGAACTCTTTTGGTTCCAGATAGAACTCTTTGGGTTCCAGATATAACTCTTTTGGTTCCAGATAGAAATCTTTTGGTTCCAGATAGAACTCTTTTGGTTCCAGGTCGAACCCTTTTGGTTCCAGTCGAAGAGAAAAAGGAGAGGGAGAGAGAGGAAAGAGGAGGAGAGGAGAGGGAGAGAGAGGAGAGGGAGAGAGAGGAAAGAGGAGGAGAGGAGAGGAGAGGAGAGGAGAGAGAGAGGAAAGAGGAGGAGGAGGAGGAGAGGAGAGGGAGAGAGAGGAAAGAGGAGGAGAGGAGAGGAGAGGGAGAGAGAGGAAAGAGGAGGAGAGGAGAGGGAGAGAGAGGAAAGAGGAGGAGGAGAGGAGAGAGGAAAGAGGAGGAGAGGAGAGGAGAGGGAGAGAGAGGAAAGAGGAGGAGGAGGAGGAGAGAGAGAGAGAGAGTGAGAGTGAGAACATGCTGCAGGGGGCCCCTCTAGCCTATGTGGCCCCAGATCAGTAATATTCATTACAAGCTCCAGAAGAAAAAAGGCCACATTGAGAAGTTTCCTCCTCTTCCTCTTTCCTCTTTCCTCTTGTTGAGCTGCAGGTGTAGATGAGGGAGCTCTAAATCTATCAGAAACATAAACCTGACACCAGCATGGGAAAGAAACTACTTCTGTCGTTGTGAGATGTTGTTTGTAATGGTGCCTGGGGTTGGTTTGAGCCACCAGCATAAGACTGAAATATGTCTTCCTCTGTGATATTTTTTTTTTTTTTTTGTTCCAACATTCTGCCCCATTGTCTTATTTATTTAGCCTCTGTTTGGCATGACAACTGTCTGTCTGTCTGTCTGTCTGTCTGTCTGTCTGTCTGTCTGTCTGTCTGTCTGTCTGTCTCTCTCTCTCGCTGTCTCTCTCTCTCTCTCTCTCTCTCTCTCTCTCTCTCTCTCTCTCTCTCTCTCTCTCTCGCTCTCTCTCTCTCTCTCTCTCTCTCTCTCTCTCTCTCTCTCTCTCTCTCTCTCTCTCTCTCTCTCTCTCTCTCTCTCTCTCTCGCTGTCTCTCTCAACAAATAGTGATGCATCCCAGTTGAAAGCAGATTTCAACAGCAGTCATCTCACTGGGGCTTTCTCAGGTTGAGGAAGGAGAATGGCAGGATTTCTCACCAGGCCGTCAGGAGAATTTATCTTTCTGACGAGGCTCTGACAGGTTTGTTTTTAGTGCTATAAGTCCCATTTACAGAAGTGTGTGTGTGTGTTCTAGCTGTCATAGTAATGCTTTCTAAAGCCAGGAGACGTTCTTCTGATTGGCTCCCTTCAACATCGCTCAGCTTAGCTCCAACACGGGGCTTCTAGAGGGGCTTCTAGAGGGCTTCTAGAGGAGCTTCTGGAGGGCTTCTAGAGGGCTTCTAGAGGGCTTCTAGAGGGGCTTCTAGAGGGCTTCTAGAGGGGCTTCTAGAGGAGCTTCTAGAGGGCTTCTAGAGGGGCTTCTAGAGGTGCTTCTAGAGGGCTTCTAGAGGAGCTTCTAGAGGGCTTCTAGAGGGGCTTCTAGAGGGGCTTCTAGAGGGCTTCTAGAGGGGCTTCTGGAGGAGCTTCTAGAGGGCTTCTAGAGGGCTTCTAGAGGAGCTTCTAGAGGGCTATTAGAGCTATTCTAGAGGGCTTCTAGAGGGCTTCTAGAGGAGCTTCTAGAGGGCTATTAGAGCTATTCTAGAGGGGCTTCTAGAGGGCTTCTAGAGGAGCTTCTAGAGGGCTATTAGAGCTATTCTAGAGGGGCTTCTAGAGGGCTTCTAGAGGAGCTTCTAGAGGGCTATTAGAGCTATTCTAGAGGGCTTCCAAGCTTCCAAACTGCCTTCATAGCGCCCATATTACATGGATTATATTACATTTATTAAGCGATCATGTCGGTCCAAGACGCCAAGCATCGGCATCTAGAAGGCTTCCACGTTTACAGCTACATGTTGGTGTGAATGTGATCACCTCATCGTGTCTACAGAGCGGAGGATGTCTGGTCCCGTAAGGAAATCATCCCACCATGCTGTCCACTATCTCTGTGTATCTAGACCAGTCTGTCTCTACAGTAGCCTGAGGCTGGGATCAGCCAGCTGAGCACAGAGGTCGTGACCTCACCCTGCTATGCGATGTTAAGTTCCTGCTATGATGTTTCCTCTGCTGGCTGGCCGGGTTCTGTTGGTAAACCATTACTCTATAGACCTGCAGTATCTCTGTCGACCTGCAGTATCTCTATAGATCTGCAGTATCTCTGTAGACCTGCAGTATCTCTGTAGACCTGCAGTATCTCTGTAGACCTGCAGTATCTCTGTAGACCTGCAGTATCTCTATAGATCTGCAGTATCTCTGTAGACCTGCAGTATCTCTGTAGACCTGCAGTATCTCTATAGACCTGCAGTATCTCTGTCGACCTGCAGTATCTCTATAGACCTGCAGTATCTCTGTAGACCTGCAGTATCTCTATAGACCTGCAGTATCTCTGTAGACCTGCAGTATCTCTGTAGACCTGCAGTATCTCTGTAGACCTGCAGTATCTCTGTAGACCTGCAGTATCTCTGTCGACCTGCAGTATCTCTGTCGACCTGCAGTATCTCTGTAGACCTGCAGTATCTCTGTAGACCTGCAGTATCTCTATAGACCTGCAGTATCTCTGTAGACCTGCAGTATCTCTGTAGACCTGCAGTATCTCTGTATACCTGCAGTATCTCTGTAGACCTGCAGTATCTCTGTAGACCTGCAGTATCTCTGTAGACCTGCAGTATCTCTGTAGACCTGCAGTATCTCTGTAGACCTGCAGTATCTCTGTAGACCTGCAGTATCTCTATAGACCTGCAGTATCTCTGTAGACCTGCAGTATCTCTATAGACCTGCAGTATCTCTGTCGACCTGCAGTATCTCTGTCGACCTGCAGTATCTCTATAGACCTGCAGTATCTCTGTAGACCTGCAGTATCTCTATAGACCTGCAGTATCTCTGTAGACCTGCAGTATCTCTGTAGACCTGCAGTATCTCTGTAGACCTGCAGTATCTCTGTAGACCTGCAGTATCTCTGTAGACCTGCAGTATCTCTATAGACCTGCAGTATCTCTGTAGACCTGCAGTATCTCTGTCGACCTGCAGTATCTCTGTCGACCTGCAGTATCTCTGTAGACCTGCAGTATCTCTGTCGACCTGCAGTATCTCTGTAGACCTGCAGTATCTCTGTCGACCTGCAGTATCTCTGTATCGAGACAGGCAGTCTAGTGACTTTAGCTTGAGGCAGCTATCAGCATCAACACACAGAGGTCATGACCTCTTTCTACTGGTTGGAAGTGTTCCAGTGTTGCTATGAGACCCAGGAGGAGTGATCCATAATCCACTAATGTACCAGGTGTTACCTGAGCCCTCTGACCAACCACAAACCACCTGGCTCTGTGACCCGCCCTCACCCTCTCCCCCTGACCAACCACAAACCACCTGGCTCTGTGACCCGCCCTCTCCCTCTCCCCTGACCAACCACAAACCACCTGGCTCTGTGACGTGCCCTGTCCCTCTCCCTCTGACCAACCAAACCTCCTGGCTCTGTGACCCGTCCCTCACCCTCTCTTTCCCTGACCAACCACAAACCACCTGGCTCTGTGACCCGCCCTCACCCTCTCCCCTGACCAACCACAAACCTCCCGCCCTCACCCCTCTCCCCCTGACCAACCACAAACCACCTGGCACTGTGACCCGCCCTCTCCCTCTCCCCTGACCAACCACAAACCTCCTGGCTCTGTGACCCGCCCTCACCCTCTCCCTCTGACCAACCACAAACCTCCTGACTCTGTGACCCGCCCTCTCCCTCTCCCCTGACCAACCACAAACCTCCTGGCTCTGTGACCCGCCCTTTCCCTCTCCCCTGACCAACCACAAACCACCTGGCTCTGTGACCCTCCCTCTCCCTCTCCCCTGACCAACCACAAACCTCCTGACTCTGTGACCCTCCCTCTCCCTCTCCCCCTGACCAACCACAAACCACCTGGCTCTGTGACCCGCCCTCACCCTCTCCCCTGACCAACCACAAACCTCCTGGCTCTGTGACCCGCCCTTTCCCCTCTCCCCTGACCAACCACAAACCTCCTGGCTCTGTGACCCTCCCTCTCCCTCTCCCCTGACCAACCACAAACCACCTAGCTCTGTGACCC
>NW_026281768.1:30000-32500 GCF_023373465.1 Oncorhynchus keta
TGTCTTCCCTACTGCAGTCCCTGTCTTCCCTACTGCAGTCCCTGTCTTCCCTACTGCAGTCCCTGTCTTCCCTACTGCAGTCCCTGTCTTCCCTACTGCAGTCCCTGTCTTCCCTACTGCAGTCCCTGTCTTCCCTACTGCAGTCCCTGTCTGCCCTACTGCAGTCCCTGTCTTCCCTACTGCAGTCCCTGTCTTCCCTACTGCAGTCCCTGTCTCCCTACTGCAGTCCCTGTCTGCCCTACTGGTTGTTCCACATGGTGATTAGTGGGAGAGGAGGATGGCTACTATTGGTCTAATCCAGGAAGGAGGAGGTTACCTGGTAACCATCAGAGGCCCAGTCTAGAGACAAGCCCTAGTCCCCTACTCCCTAGTCCCCTACTCCCTAGTCCCCTACTCCCTAGAGGCCTCAACACTTGTGTAGATCTGTTAGGACTGGGTTAAATGTGGATGTGGATGTGCAGTCTCCTGCAGTCTCCTGTATGGACACATAGAGTCTAATACCTATTTAACCCTTATTTAACCTTTACCGAACCTTTACCGAACCTTTATTGAACCTTTATTTAACCTTTATTTAACCTTTATTTAACCTTTACCTAACCTTTATTTAACCTTTATTTAACCTTTACCTAACCTTTATTTAACCTTTATTTAACCTTTATTTAACCTTTATTTAACCTCTATTTAACCATTACCTAACCTTTATTTAACCTTTACCTAACCTTTATTTAACCTTTATTTAACCTTTACCTAACCTTTATTTAACCTTTATTTAACCTTTACCTAACCTTTATTTAACCTTTATTTAACCTTTACCTAACCTTTATTTAACCTTTATTTAACCTTTATTTAACCTTTACCTAACCTTTATTTAACCTTTACCTAACCTTTATTTAACCTTTATTTAACCTTTATTTAACCTTTATTTAACCTTTACCTAACCTTTATTTAACCTTTACCTAACCTTTATTTAACCTTTATTTAACCTTTACCTAACCTTTATTTAACCTTTATTTAACCTTTACCTAACCTTTATTTAACCTTTACCTAACCTTTATTTAACCTTTATTTAACCTTTACCTAACCTTTATTGAACCTTTATTGAACCTTTATTGAACCTTTATTGAACCTTTACCTAAAGAAGACTCTACATAACAGTAGACTGGGCTGCTGGGGATTTAAACACAACATAACAGTAGACTGGGCTGCTGGGGATTTAAACACACTACACAACATAACAGTAGACTGAGCTGCTGGGGATTTAAACACACTACACAACATAACAGTAGACTGGGCTGCTGGGGATTTAAACACACTACACAACATAACAGTAGACTGAGCTGCTGGGGATTTAAACACACTACACAACATAACAGTAGACTGGGCTGCTGGGGATTTAAACACACTACACAACATAACAGTAGACTGGGCTGCTGGGGATTTAAACACAACATAACAGTAGACTGGGCTGCTGGGGATTTAAACACACTACACAACATAATAGTAGACTGAGCTGCTGGGGATTTAAACACACTACACAACATAACAGTAGACTGGGCTGCTGGGGATTTAAACACACTACACAACATAACAGTAGACTGGGCTGCTGGGGATTTAAACACACTACACAACATAACAAGACTGGGGATTTAAACACACTACACAAATAACAGTAGACTGGGCTGCTGGGGATTTAAACACACTACACAAAAACAGTAGACTGGGCTGCTGGGGATTTAAACACACTACACAACATAACAGTAGACTGGGGATTTAAACACACTACACAACATAACAGTAGACTGGGGATTTAAACACACTACACAACATAACAGTAGACTGGGCTGCTGGGGATTTAAACACACTACACAACATAACATCAAGTTCACGTTCGGATGAAGTCTGGTCAACAAAAACATTTAAGAAGTAAAAAAAAAACATCTTGAGGGTTAAAAAAGTAGTCTGGTGCTGTTTGTGTAGCTTATAGCAGGGTAAAGTAGACTGGTGCTGTTTGTGTAGCTTATAGCAGGGTAAAGTAGACTGGTGCTGTTTGTGTAGCTTATAGCAGGGTAAAGTAGACTGGTGCTGTTTGTGTAGCTTATAGCAGGGTAAAGTAGACTGGTGCTGTTTGTGTAGCTTATAGCAGGGTAAAGTAGTCTGGTGCTGTTTGTGTAGCTTATAGCAGGGTAAAGTAGACTGGTGCTGTTTGTGTAGCTTATAGCAGGGTAAAGTAGACTGGTGCTGTTTGTGTAGCTTATAGCAGGGTAAAGTAGACTGGTGCTGTTTGTGTAGCTTATAGCAGGGTAAAGTAGACTGGTGCTGTTTGTGTAGTTTACAGCAGGGAAAAGTAGTCTGCTGCTGTTTGTGTAGCTTACAGCAGGGAAAAGTAGTCTGGTGCTGTTTGGTAGTTTACAGCAGGGAAAGTAGTCTGGTGCTGTTTGTGTAGGAGCTTACAAAAAAGTAGTCTGGTGCTGTTTGTGTAGCTTACAGCAGGGAAAAGTAG
>NW_026281768.1:42500-55000 GCF_023373465.1 Oncorhynchus keta
CAGTTCTAGAATCATCATCTAGGTTTTAACATGGTGTTTCAGTTCTAGAATCATCATGTAGGTTTTAACATGGTGTTTCAGTTCTAGAATCATCATGTAGGTTTTAACATGGTGTTTCAGTTCTAGAATCATCATCTAGGTTTTAACATGGTGTTTCAGTTCTAGAATCATCATGTAGGTTTTAACATGGTGTTTCAGTTCTAGAATCATCATCTAGGTTTTAACATGGTGTTTCAGTTCTAGAATCATCATGCAGGTTTTTACCTGGTGTTTCAGTTGTAGAATCATCATGTAGGTTTTAACATGGTGTTTCAGTTCTAGAATCATCATGTAGGTTTTTACCTGGTGTTTCAGTTCTAGAATCATCATGTAGGTTTTTACCTGGTGTTTCAGTTCTAGAATCATCATGTAGGTTTTAACATGGTGTTTCAGTTCTAGAATCATCGTGTAGGTTTTTACCTGGTGTTTCAGTTCTAGAATCATCATGTAGGTTTTAACATGGTGTTTCAGTTCTAGAATCATCATGTAGGTTTTAACATGGTGTTTCAGTTCTAGAATCATCATGTAGGGTTTTAACATGGTGTTTCAGTTCTAGAATCATCATGTAGGTTTTAACACGGTGTTTCAGTTCTAGAATAATCATGTAGGTTTAACATGGTGTTTCAGTTCTAGAATCATCATGTAGGTTTTAACATGGTGTTTCAGTTCTAGAAGCATCATGTTTTAGGTTTTTTAACATGGTGTTTCAGTTCTAGAATCATCATCATGTAGGTTTTAACATGGTGTTTCAGTTCTAGAATCATCATGTAGGTTTTAACATGGTGTTTCAGTTCTAGAATCATCATGTAGGTTTTAACATGGTGTTTCAGTTCTAGAATCATCATGTAGGTTTTAACATGGTGTTTCAGTTCTAGAATCATCATGTAGGTTTTAACATGGTGTTTCAGTTCTAGAATCATCATGTAGGTTTTTACCTGGTGTTTCAGTTCTAGAATCATCATGTAGGTTTTAACATGGTGTTTCAGTTCTAGAATCATCATGTAGGTTTTTACCTGGTGTTTCAGTTCTAGAATCATCATGTAGGTTTTTACCTGGTGTTTCAGTTCTAGAATCATCATGTAGGTTTTAACATGGTGTTTCAGTTCTAGAATCATCATGTAGGTTTTAACATGGTGTTTCAGTTCTAGAATCATCATGTAGGTTTTTACCTGGTGTTTCAGTTCTAGAATCATCATGTAGGTTTTAACATGGTGTTTCAGTTCTAGAATCATCATGTAGGTTTTAACATGGTGTTTCAGTTCTAGAATCATCATGTTTTAGTTCTAGAATTTTAACATGGTGTTTCAGTTCTAGAATCATCATGTAGGTTTTAACATGGTGTTTCAGTTCTAGAATCATCATGTAGGTTTTAACATGGTGTTTCAGTTCTAGAATCATCATGTAGGTTTTATCTGGTGTTTCAGTTCTAGAATCATCATGTAGGTTTTAACATGGTGTTTCAGTTCTAGAATCATCATGTAGGTTTTTTAACCTGGTGTTTCAGTTCTAGAATCATCATGTAGGTTTTACCATGGTGTTTCAGTTCTAGAATCATCATGTAGGTTTTAACATGGTGTTTCAGTTCTAGAATCATCATGTAGGTTTTTAACCTGGTGTTTCAGTTCTAGAATCATCATGTAGGTTTTAACATGGTGTTTCAGTTCTAGAATCATCATGTAGGTTTTTAACATGGTGTTTCAGTTCTAGAATCATCATGTAGGGTTTTAACATGGTGTTTCAGTTCTAGAATCATCATGTAGGTTTTAACATGGTGTTTCAGTTCTAGAATCATCATGTAGGTTTTAACATGGTGTTTCAGTTCTAGAATCATCATGTAGGTTTTAACATGGTGTTTCAGTTCTAGAATCATCATGTAGGTTTTAACATGGTGTTTCAGTTCTAGAATCATCATGTAGGTTTTAACATGGTGTTTCAGTTCTAGAATCATCATGTAGGTTTTAACATGGTGTTTCAGTTCTAGAATCATCATGTAGGTTTTAACATGGTGTTTCAGTTCTAGAATCATCATGTAGGTTTTAACATGGTGTTTCAGTTCTAGAATCATCATGTAGGTTTTAACATGGTGTTTCAGTTCTAGAATCATCATGTAGGTTTTAACATGGTGTTTCAGTTCTAGAATCATCATGTAGGTTTTAACATGGTGTTTCAGTTCTAGAATCATCATGTTCTAGGTAGGTTTTACCTGGTGTTTCAGTTCTAGAATCATCATGTAGGTTTTAACATGGTGTTTCAGTTCTAGAATCATCATGTAGGTTTTTACCTGGTGTTTCAGTTCTAGAATCATCATGTAGGTTTTAACATGGTGTTTCAGTTCTAGAATCATCATGTAGGTTTTTACCTGGTGTTTCAGTTCTAGAATCATCATGTAGGTTTTTACCTGGTGTTTCAGTTCTAGAATCATCATGTAGGTTTTAACATGGTGTTTCAGTTCTAGAATCATCATGTAGGTTTTTACCTGGTGTTTCAGTTCTAGAATCATCATGTAGGTTTTAACATGGTGTTTCAGTTCTAGAATCATCATGTAGGTTTTTACCTGGTGTTTCAGTTCTAGAATCATCATGTAGGTTTTTACCTGGTGTTTCAGTTCTAGAATCATCATGTAGGTTTTAACATGGTGTTTCAGTTCTAGAATCATCATGTAGGTTTTACATGGTGTTTCAGTTTTCATGTAGGTTTTACCTGGTGTTTCAGTTCTAGAATCATCATGTAGGTTTTAACATGGTGTTTCAGTTCTAGAATCATCATGTAATCATCATGTAGGTTTTAACATGGTGTTTCAGTTCTAGAATCATCATGTAGGTTTTAACATGGTGTTTCAGTTCTAGAATCATCATGTAGGTTTTAACATGGTGTTTCAGTTCTAGAATCATCATGTAGGTTTTAACCTGGTGTTTCAGTTCTAGAATCATCATGTAGGTTTTAACATGGTGTTTCAGTTCTAGAATCATCATGTAGGTTTTAACATGGTGTTTCAGTTCTAGAATCATCATGTAGGTTTTACCTGGTGTTTCAGTTCTAGAATCATCAGGTTTTAACATGGTGTTTCAGTTCTAGAATCATCATGCAGGTTTTAACCTGGTGTTTCAGTTCTAGAATCATCATGTAGGTTTTAACATGGTGTTTCAGTTCTAGAATCATCATGTAGGTTTTAACATGGTGTTTCAGTTCTAGAATCATCATGTAGGTTTTAACCTGGTGTTTCAGTTCTAGAATCATCATGTAGGTTTTTAACATGGTGTTTCAGTTCTAGAATCATCTAGGTTTTACCTGGTGTTTCAGTTCTAGAATCATCATGTAGGTTTTAACATGGTGTTTCAGTTCTAGAATCATCATGTAGGTTTTAACATGGTGTTTCAGTTCTAGAATCATCATGTAGAATCATCATGTAGGTTTTAACATGGTGTTTCAGTTCTAGAATCATCATGTTTAGTGTTTCAGTTCTAGAATAATCATGTAGGTTTAACATGGTGTTTCAGTTCTAGAATCATCATGTAGGTTTTAACATGGTGTTTCAGTTCTAGAATCATCATGTAGGTTTTTACCTGGTGTTTCAGTTCTAGAATCATCATGTAGGTTTTAACATGGTGTTTCAGTTCTAGAATCATCATGCAGGTTTTTACCTGGTGTTTCAGTTGTAGAATCATCATGTAGGTTTTAACATGGTGTTTCAGTTCTAGAATCATCATGTAGGTTTTTACCTGGTGTTTCAGTTCTAGAATCATCATGTAGGTTTTTACCTGGTGTTTCAGTTCTAGAATCATCATGTAGGTTTTTACCTGGTGTTTCAGTTCTAGAATCATCATGTAGGTTTTAACATGGTGTTTCAGTTCTAGAATCATCATGTAGGTTTTAACATGGTGTTTCAGTTCTAGAATCATCATGTAGGGTTTTAACATGGTGTTTCAGTTCTAGAATCATCATGTAGGTTTTAACACGGTGTTTCAGTTCTAGAATCATCATGTAGGTTTTAACATGGTGTTTCAGTTCTAGAATCATCATGTAGGTTTTAACATGGTGTTTCAGTTCTAGAAGTGTTTTAACATGGTGTTTCAGTTCTAGAATCATCATCTAGGTTTTAACATGGTGTTTCAGTTCTAGAATCATCATGTAGGTTTTAACATGGTGTTTCAGTTCTAGAATCATCATGTAGGTTTTAACATGGTGTTTCAGTTCTAGAATCATCATGTAGGTTTTAACATGGTGTTTCAGTTCTAGAATCATCATGTAGGTTTTAACATGGTGTTTCAGTTCTAGAATCATCATGTAGGTTTTTACCTGGTGTTTCAGTTCTAGAATCATCATGTAGGTTTTAACATGGTGTTTCAGTTCTAGAATCATCATGTAGGTTTTTACCTGGTGTTTCAGTTCTAGAATCATCATGTAGGTTTTTACCTGGTGTTTCAGTTCTAGAATCATCATGTAGGTTTTAACATGGTGTTTCAGTTCTAGAATCATCATGTAGGTTTTAACCTGGTGTTTCAGTTCTAGAATCATCATGTAGGTTTTTACCTGGTGTTTCAGTTCTAGAATCATCATGTAGGTTTTAACATGGTGTTTCAGTTCTAGAATCATCATGTAGGTTTTAACATGGTGTTTCAGTTCTAGAATCATCATGTAGGTTTTAACATGGTGTTTCAGTTCTAGAATCATCATGTAGGTTTTAACATGGTGTTTCAGTTCTAGAATCATCATAGGTTTTAACATGGTGTTTCAGTTCTAGAATCATCTGGTGTTTCAGTTCTAGAATCATCATGTAGGTTTTAACATGGTGTTTCAGTTCTAGAATCATCATGTAGGTTTTTACCTGGTGTTTCAGTTCTAGAATCATCATGTAGGTTTTAACATGGTGTTTCAGTTCTAGAATCATCATGTAGGTTTTTACCTGGTGTTTCAGTTCTAGAATCATCATGTAGGTTTTAACATGGTGTTTCAGTTCTAGAATCATCATCATGTTTAGGTTTTAACATGGTGTTTCAGTTCTAGAATCATCATGTAGGTTTTTACCTGGTGTTTCAGTTCTAGAATCATCATGTAGGTTTTAACATGGTGTTTCAGTTCTAGAATCATCATGTTTTAACATGGGTTTTTTTTACCTGGTGTTTCAGTTCTAGAATCATCATGTAGGTTTTAACATGGTGTTTCAGTTCTAGAATCATCATGTAGGTTTTAACATGGTGTTTCAGTTCTAGAATCATCATGTAGGGTTTTAACATGGTGTTTCAGTTCTAGAATCATCATGTAGGTTTTAACACGGTGTTTCAGTTCTAGAATAATCATGTAGGTTTAACATGGTGTTTCAGTTCTAGAATCATCATGTAGGTTTTAACATGGTGTTTCAGTTCTAGAAGCATCATGTAGGTTTTAACATGGTGTTTCAGTTCTAGAATCATCATGTAGGTTTTTACATGGTGTTTCAGTTCTAGAATCATCATGTAGGTTTTAACATGGTGTTTCAGTTCTAGAATCATCATGTAGGTTTTTACCTGGTGTTTCAGTTCTAGAATCATCATGTAGGTTTTAACATGGTGTTTCAGTTCTAGAATCATCATGTAGGTTTTTACCTGGTGTTTCAGTTCTAGAATCATCATGTAGGTTTTAACATGGTGTTTCAGTTCTAGAATCATCATGTAGGTTTTTACCTGGTGTTTCAGTTCTAGAATCATCATGTAGGTTTTTACCTGGTGTTTCAGTTCTAGAATCATCATGCAGGTTTTTACCTGGTGTTTCAGTTCTAGAATCATCATGTAGGTTTTAACATGGTGTTTCAGTTCTAGAATCATCATGTAGGTTTTAACATGGTGTTTCAGTTCTAGAATCATCATGTAGGTTTTTACCTGGTGTTTCAGTTCTAGAATCATCATGTAGGTTTTAACATGGTGTTTCAGTTCTAGAATCATCATGTAGGTTTTAACATGGTGTTTCAGTTCTAGAATCATCATGTAGGTTTTAACATGGTGTTTCAGTTCTAGAATCATCATGTAGGTTTTAACATGGTGTTTCAGTTCTAGAATCATCATGTAGGTTTTAACATGGTGTTTCAGTTCTAGAAATCATCATGTTCTAGGTAGGTTTTAACATGGTGTTTCAGTTCTAGAATCATCATGTAGGTTTTAACATGGTGTTTCAGTTCTAGAATCATCATGTAGGTTTTAACATGGTGTTTCAGTTCTAGAATCATCATGTAGGTTTTAACATGGTGTTTCAGTTCTAGAATCATCATGTTTTAGGTTTTAACATGGGTTTTCAGTTCTAGAATCATCATGGTGTTTCAGTTCTAGAAGGTTTTAACATGGTGTTTCAGTTCTAGAATCATCATGTAGGTTTTTACCTGGTGTTTCAGTTCTAGAAGCATCATGTAGGTTTTAACATGGTGTTTCAGTTCTAGAATCATCATGTAGGTTTTAACATGGTGTTTCAGTTCTAGAATCATCATGTAGGTTTTAACATGGTGTTTCAGTTCTAGAATCATCATGTAGGTTTTAACATGGTGTTTCAGTTCTAGAATCATCATGTAGGTTTTTACATGGTGTTTCAGTTCTAGAATCATCATGTAGGTTTTAACATGGTGTTTCAGTTCTAGAATCATCATGTAGGTTTTAACATGGTGTTTCAGTTCTAGAATCATCATGTAGGTTTTAACATGGTGTTTCAGTTCTAGAATCATCATGTAGGTTTTAACATGGTGTTTCAGTTCTAGAATCATCATGTAGGTTTTAACATGGTGTTTCAGTTCTAGAATCATCATGTAGGTTTTTACATGGTGTTTCAGTTCTAGAATCATCATGTAGGTTTTTAACATGGTGTTTCAGTTCTAGAATCATCATGTAGGTTTCAGTTTAATCATCGGTGTTCTCGTTCTGGAATCTTCTGGCCCCATGTCAGAGTTTGAAAGGGCATTCCAAAGGCTTTGCTTAATCGTATTGCTGGAATTTGTTCATTTTTATCATCAACACGTTCTCTGAATTTATATAAACCTCTGGAATGAAGCATTTCTTTTCCCTGACTGAGATGATAGTTAAGTTTAGATAGCCCTGCAATCCCTCAAACGGCACCATCGCACATTCCCCATCATCGTCGCTTCCACTTTCTACAGCTTTTTGTCATTGTATGTGTGTGTGTGTGTGTGTGATACAAGGAGATGAATACACCAGATGGCTTCCCTTTCACTGAATAAATTATAATCATACAAAGTGGAGATAGTCCGCTTATAATTTTCTGAAGGACTCCGTTGCTCTTTCTGAGAAATATATGATCTAATCTAACATATATGCATTTCAGAAGCTTATGTATATTATCTCCTCTGCTATTTAGTGAACCATGAAGATCCACTGAAAGTTAGAGGTTGACAGAAAGGCTCCTCATTTAGCAGGAACATGGACCACCTGGTCCCTAGCAGGGAGAGGAGTCTCCTTTAGCAGGTACATGGACAACCTGGTCCCTAGCAGGAGAGAGGAGTCTCCTTTAGCAGGTACATGGACCACCTGGTCCATAGCAGGGAGAGGAGTCTCCTTTAGCAGGTACATGGACAACCTGGTCCATAGCAGGAGAGAGGAGTCTCCTTTAGCAGGTACATGGACAACCTGGTCCATAGCAGGAGAGAGGAGTCTCCTTTAGCAGGTACATGGACAACCTGGTCCATAGCAGGAGAGAGGAGGCAGGTACATGGACCACCTGGTCCATAGCAGGAGAGGAGTCTCCTTTAGCAGGTACATGGACAACCTGGTCCATAGCAGGAGAGAGGAGTCTCCTTTAGCAGGTACATGGACAACCTGGTCCATAGCAGGAGAGAGGAGTCTCCTTTAGCAGGTACATGGACCACCTGGTCCATAGCAGGAGAGAGGAGTCTCCTTTAGCAGGTACATGGACCACCTGGTCCATAGCAGGAGAGAGGAGTCTCCTTTAGCAGGTACATGGACCACCTGGTCCATAGCAGGAAGAGGAGTCTCCTTTAGCAGGTACATGGACCACCTGGTCCCTAGCAGGGAGAGGAGTCAACAGGTACATGGACCACCTGGTCCATAGCAGGAGAGAGGAGTCTCCTTTAGCAGGTACATGGACCACCTGGTCCATAGAAGGAGAGAGGAGTCTCCTTTAGCAGGTACATGGACAACCTGGTCCATAGCAGGAGAGAGGAGTCTCCTTTAGCAGGTACATGGACCACCTGGTCCATAGCAGGAGAGAGGAGTCTCCTTTAGCAGGTACATGGACAACCTGGTCCATAGCAGGAGAGAGGAGTCTCCTTTAGCAGGTACATGGACCACCTGGTCCATAGCAGGAGAGAGGAGTCTCCTTTAGCAGGTACATGGACTACCTGGTCCCTAGCAGGAGAGAGGAGTCTCCTTTAGCAGGTACATGGACAACCTGGTCCATAGCAGGAGAGAGGAGTCTCCTTTAGCAGGTACATGGACTACCTGGTCCCTAGCAGGAGAGAGGAGTCTCCTTTAGCAGGTACATGGACAACCTGGTCCATAGCAGGAGAGAGGAGTCTCCTTTAGCAGGTACATGGACCACCTGGTCCATAGCAGGAGAGAGGAGTCTCCTTTAGCAGGTACATGGACAACCTGGTCCATAGCAGGAGAGAGGAGTCTCCTTTAGCAGGTACATGGACTACCTGGTCCATAGCAGGAGAGAGGAGTCTCCTTTAGCAGGTACATGGACAACCTGGTCCATAGCAGGAGAGAGGAGTCTCCTTTAGCAGGTACATGGACAACCTGGTCCATAGCAGGGAGAGAGGAGTCTCCTTTAGCAGGTACATGGACAACCTGGTCCATAGCAGGAGAGAGGAGTCTCCTTTAGCAGGTACATGGACAACCTGGTCCATAGCAGGAGAGAGGAGTCTCCTTTAGCAGGTACATGGACAACCTGGTCCATAGCAGAGAGAGGAGTCTCCTTTAGCAGGTACATGGACAACCTGGTCCATAGCAGGAGAGAGGAGTCTCCTTTAGCAGGTACATGGACAACCTGGTCCATAGCAGGAGAGAGGAGTCTCCTTTAGCAGGTACATGGACAACCTGGTCCATAGCAGGAGAGAGGAGTCTCCTTTAGCAGGTACATGGACCACCTGGTCCATAGCAGGAGAGGACCAGGTACATGGACCACCTGGTCCCATAGCAGGAGAGAGGAGTCTCCTTCAGCAGGTACATGGACCACCTGGTCCATAGCAGGAGAGAGGAGTCTCCTTTAGCAGGTACATGGACCACCTGGTCCATAGCAGGAGAGAGGAGTCTCCTTCAGCAGGTACATGGACCACCTGGTCCATAGCAGGAGAGAGGAGTCTCCTTTAGCAGGTACATGGACAACCTGGTCCATAGCAGGAGAGAGGAGTCTCCTTTAGCAGGTACATGGACAACCTGGTCCATAGCAGGGAGAGGAGTCTCCTTGAGCAGGTACATGGACAACCTGGTCCATAGCAGGAGAGAGGAGTCTCCTTTAGCAGGTACATGGACAACCTGGTCCCTAGCAGGAGAGAGGAGTCTCCTTTAGCAGGTACATGGACAACCTGGTCCATAGCAGGAGAGAGGAGTCTCCTTTAGCAGGTACATGGACAACCTGGTCCATAGCAGGAGAGAGGAGTCTCCTTTAGCAGGTACATGGACCACCTGGTCCATAGCAGGAGAGAGGAGTCTCCTTTAGCAGGTACATGGACCACCTGGTCCATAGCAGGAGAGAGGAGTCTCCTTTAGCAGGTACATGGACAACCTGGTCCATAGCAGGAGAGAGGAGTCTCCTTTAGCAGGTACATGGACCACCTGGTCCATAGCAGGAGAGAGGAGTCTCCTTTAGCAGGTTCATGGACCACCTGGTCCATAGCAGGAGAGAGGAGGCTCCTTTAGCAGGTACATGGACCACCTGGTCCCTAGCAGGAGAGAGGAGTCTCCTTTAGCAGGTACATGGACAACCTGGTCCATAGCAGGAGAGAGGAGTCTCCTTTAGCAGGTACATGGACCACCTGGTCCCTAGCAGGAGAGAGGAGTCTCCTTTAGCAGGTACATGGACCACCTGGTCCCTAGCAGGAGAGAGGAGTCTCCTTTAGCAGGTACATGGACAACCTGGTCCATAGCAGGAGAGAGGAGGGAGAACATGGACAACCTGGTCCATAGCAGGAGAGAGGAGTCTCCTTTAGCAGGTACATGGACCACCTGGTCCATAGCAGGAGAGAGGAGTCTCCTTTAGCAGGTACATGGACAACCTGGTCCATAGCAGAGAGAGGAGTCTCCTTTAGCAGGTACATGGACAACCTGGTCCATAGCAGGAGAGAGGAGTCCCCTCCTTTAGCAGGAACATGGACAACCTGGTCCATAGCAGAGAGAGGATTTAATGCTCCTTTAGCAGGAACATGGACAACCTGGTCCATAGCAGGAGAGAGGAGTCTCCTTTAGCAGGTACATGGACAACCTGGTCCATAGCAGGAGAGAGGAGTCTCCTTTAGCAGGAACATGGACAACCTGGTCCATAGCAGGAGAGAGGAGTCTCCTTTAGCAGGTACATGGACAACCTGGTCCATAGCAGGAGAGAGGAGGCTCCTTTAGTCTACATGGACAACCTGGTCCATAGCAGGAGAGAGGAGTCTCTTTAGCAGGTACATGGACCACCTGGTCCTAGCAGGAGAGAGGAGTCTCCTTTAGCAGGTACATGGACAACCTGGTCCATAGCAGGAGAGAGGAGGCTCCTTTAGCAGGAACATGGACAACCTGGTCCATCAGCAGGAGAGAGGAGGCTCCTTTAGCAGGAACATGGACAATTCCTGGTCCATAGCAGGAGATGAGTCTCCTATTTAGCAGGTACATGGACAACCTGGTCCATAGCAGGAGAGAGGAGCGTCTCCTTTAGCAGGTACATGGACACCTGGTCCCTAGCAGGAGAGAGGAGTCTCCTTTAGCAGGTACATGGACAACCTGGTCCATAGCAGGAGAGAGGAGTCTCCTTTCTCCCTACATGGACAACCTGGTCCTAGCAGGAGAGAGGAGTCTCCTTTAGCAGGAACATTCCAACCTGGTCCATAGCAGGAGAGAGGAGTCTCCTTTAGCAGGTACATGGACAACCTGGTCCATCTCAGGAGAGAGGAGTCTCCTTGAGCAGGTACATGGACCACCTGGTCCATAGCAGGAGAGAGGAGTCTCCTTTAGCAGGTAGATGGACAACCTGGTCCATGTTTTATCATTATAATTAGTCCCGTGTAGCTCAGTTGGTAGAGCATGGTGCTCTCCCTCCAGGGTTGTGGGTTCGATTCCTTCTCTCGGGGGGACCAGTATTAAAATGTCGCTCTGGATAAGAGCATCTGGTAAACAACAGAAATGCAATTAAAAACCATTTCTGATCATTGAAATGTCTATGAGTCTATGTGCTATAATTCCATCATGTTCTGATCAGTAGAAAGGTCTATGAGTCTATGTGCTATAATTCCATCATGTTCTGATCAGTAGAAAGGTCTATGAGTCTATGTGCTATAATTCCATCATGTTCTGATCAGTAGAAAGGTCTATGAGTCTATGTGCTATAATTCCATCATGTTCTGATCAGTAGAAAGGTCTATGAGTCTATGTGCTATAATTCCATCATGTTCTGATCAGTAGAAAGGTCTATGAATCTATGTGCTATAATTCCATCATGTTCTGATCAGTAGAAAGGTCTATGAGTCTATGTGTTATAATTCCATCATGTTCTGATCAGTAGAAAGGTCTATGAGTCTATGTGCTATAATTCCATCATGTTCTGATCAGTAGAAAGGTCTATGAGTCTATGTGTTATAATTCCATCATGTTCTGATCAGTAGAAAGGTCTATGAGTCTATGTGTTATAATTCCATCATGTTCTGATCATTGAAAGGTCTATGAGTCTATCTCTAATTCCATCATGTTCTATCTCCCTATAATTCCATCATGTTCTGATCAGTAGAAAGGTCTATGAGTCTATGTGCTATAATTCCATCATGTTCTGATCAGTTGAAAGGTCCATGAGTCTATGTGCTATAATTCCATCATGTTCTGATCTTTGAAAGGTCTATGAGTCTATGTGCTATAATTCCATCATGTTCTGATCATTGAAAGGTCTATTATTGTCTGTCTCCCTCCATCATGTTCTGATCCATTGAAAGGATGAGTCTATGTCTATCCCTCCACCATGTTCTTCCAAACGTCCTCCCTCCATTGTTATAATTCCATCATCTTCTGTTTGCCTGTCTTTTCCCTCTACTCTATCTCCTTTGCCTTCCTCCTCTCTCCCTCCATCAGTCTCTCTCTCTCCCTCCATCATCTTCTCTCCCTCCAGGTCATGAGTCTCTCTCTCTTTCCATCATGTTCTCTCTCCCTCCATCACTCTCTCTCTCCCTCCATCATCTCTCTCTCTCCCTCCATCCTATTCTCTCCCTCCATCACTCTCCCTCCATGTTTCAAACTCTCCCTCCATGTTTTCACTCTCCTCCCTCCATCACTCTCTCTCTC
>NW_026281768.1:60000-70000 GCF_023373465.1 Oncorhynchus keta
AGGTTCCACCTCACCTAGACCCTTTCAGGTTCCATCTCACCTAGACCCTCTCCTTTCAGGTTCCACCTCACCTAGACCCCCTCCTTTCAGGTTCCATCTCACCTAGACCCTCTCCTTTCAGGTTCCATCTCACCTAGACCCTCTCCTTTCAGGTTCCACCTCACCTAGACCCTTTCAGGTTCCATCTCACCTAGACCCTCTCCTTTCAGGTTCCACCTCACCTAGACACTCTCCTTTCAGGTTCCACCTCACCTAGACCCTTTCAGGTTCCACCTCACGTAGACCCTCTCCGTTCAGGTTCCACCTCACCTAGACCCTTTCAGGTTCCACCTCATCTAGACCCTTTCAGGTTCCACCTCACCAAGACCCTTTCAGGTTCCACCTCACCTAGACCCTTTCAGGTTCCATCTCACCTAGACCCTCTCCTTTCAGGTTCCACCTCACCTAGACACTATCCTTTCAGGTTCCACCTCACCTAGACACTATCCTTTCAGGTTACACCTCACCTAGACCCTCTCCTTTCAGGTTCCACCTCACCTAGACCCTCTCCTTTCAGGTTCCACCTCACCTAGACCCTCTCCTTTCAGGTTCCACCTCACCTAGACCTTCTCCTTTCAGGGTCCACCTCACCTAGACCCTCTCCTTTCAGGTTCCACCTCACCTAGACCCCTCTCCTTTCAGGTTCCACCTCACCTAGACCCTCTCCTTTCAGGTTCCACCTCACCTAGACCCTCTCCTTTCAGGGTCCACCTCACCTAGACCCTCTCCTTTCAGGTTCCACCTCACCTAGACCCTCTCCTTTCAGGTTCCACCTCACCTAGACCCTCTCCTTTCAGGTCCCACCTCACCTAGACCCTCTCCTTTCAGGTCCCACCTCACCTAGACCCTCTCCTTTCAGGTTCCACCTCACCTAGACCCTCTCCTTTCAGGTCCCACCTCACCTAGACCCTCTCCTTTCAGGTCCCACCTCACCTAGACCCTCTCCTTTCAGGTCCCACCTCACCTAGACCCTCTCCTTTCAGGTCCCACCTCACCTAGATCCTCTCCTTTCAGGTCCCACCTCATCTAGATCCTCTCCTTTCAGGTTCCATTTCACCTAGACCCTCTCCTTTCAGGATAATTATTCTACATGCTTTTTTTTGTCAGGTTTGATGTTGCAAGACAGAATATTCTGCCTGTGACGACTGAGATTAATAGGCTTGTGGTCACGCGTCTATTTTTATCAACGATGACAAATTCATCTTGTTGTTGACATTACTTTCTCCTAGCCGGAGGCTGCTGGGTGGTTTTGATGGAGGCTGCTGGGTAGTTTTGATGGAGGCTGCTGGGTGGTTTTGATGGAGGCTGCTGGGTAGTTTTGATGGAACTGCTGGGTGGTTTTGATGGAGGCTACTGGGTGGTTTTGATGGAGGCTGCTGGGTAATTCTGATGGAGGCTGCTGGGTGGTTTGATGGAGGCTGCTGGGTAGTTTTGATGGAGGCTGTTGGGTGGTTTTGATGGAGGCTGCTGGGTGGTTTTTGATGGAGGCTGCTGGGTAGTTTTGATGGAGGCTGCTGGGTAGTTTTGATGGAGGCTGCTGGGTGGTTTTGATGGAGGCTGCTGGGTGGTTTTGATGGAGGATGCTGGGTAGTTTTGATGAAGGCTGCTGGGTAGTTTTGATGGAGGCTGCTGGGTAGTTTTGATGGAGGCTGGGTGGTTCTTCCCCTACCTGTCCTCTCTCACTCCCTCATCTTCTTGACGTTCCTTTTGGATAACTGTCTCCCATCAGACTACTAGTCTAGTGACCTGATTTGAATAGGTGGACTTTCTTTAAGCCTGTAGAATGGAGGGAGGGATGGATAGTTCTTTAAGCCTGTAGAATGGAGGGAGGGATAGTTCTTTAAGCCTGTAGAATGGAGGGAGGGATAGTTCTTTAAGCCTGTAGAATTGAGGGAGGGATAGTTCTTTAAGCCTGTAGAATGGAGGGAGGGATAGTTCTTTAAGCCTGTAGAATGGAGGGAGGGATAGTTCTTTAAGCCTGTAGAATGGAGGGAGGGATAGTTCTTTAAGCCTGTAGAATGGAGGGAGGGAGGGATAGTTCTTTAAGCCTGTAGAATGGAGGGAGGGATAGTTCTTTAAGCCTGTAGAATGGAGGGAGGGATGGATAGTTCTTTAAGCCTGTAGAATGGAGGGAGGGATAGTTCTTTAAGCCTGTAGAATGGAGGGAGGGATAGTTCTTTAAGCCTGTAGAATGGAGGGAGGGATAGTTCTTTAAGCCTGTAGAATGGAGGGAGGGATGGTTCTTTAAGCCTGTAGAATGGAGGGAGGGATAGTTCTTTAAGCCTGTAGAATGGAGGGAGGGATAGTTCTTTAAGCCTGTAGAATGGAGGGAGGGATAGTTCTTTAAGCCTGTAGAATGGAGGGAGGGATAGTTCTTTAAGCCTGTAGAATGGAGGGAGGGATAGTTCTTTAAGCCTGTAGAATGGAGGGAGGGATAGTTCTTTAAGCCTGTAGAATGGAGGGAGGGATGGATAGTTCTTTAAGCCTGTAGAATGGAGGGAGGGAGGGATAGTTCTTTAAGCCTGTAGAATGGAGGGAGGGAGGGATAGTTCTTTAAGCCTGTATAATTGAGGGAGGGATGGATAGTTCTTTAAGCCTGTAGAATGGAGGGAGGGAGGGATAGTTCTTTAAGCCTGTAGAATGGAGGGAGGGATAGTTCTTTAAGCCTGTAGAATGGAGGGAGGGAGGGATAGTTCTTTAAGCCTGTAGAATGGAGGGAAGGATGGATAGTTCTTTAAGCCTGTAGAATGGAGGGAGGGATGGATAGTTCTTTAAGCCTGTAGAATGGAGGGAGGGAGGGATAGTTCTTTAAGCCTGTAGAATGGAGGGAGGGATGGATAGTTCTTTAAGCCTGTAGAATGGAGGGAGGGAGGGATAGTTCTTTAAGCCTGTAGAATGGAGGGAGGGATGGATAGTTCTTTAAGCCTGTAGAATGGAGGGAGGGAGGGATAGTTCTTTAAGCCTGTAGAATGGAGGGAGGGAGGGATAGTTCTTTAAGCCTGTAGAATGGAGGGAGGGAGGGATAGTTCTTTAAGCCTGTAGAATGGAGGGAGGGAGGGATAGTTCTTTAAGCCTGTAGAATGGAGGGAGGGAGGGATAGTTCTTTAAGCCTGTAGAATGGAGGGAGGGAGGGATAGTTCTTTAAGCCTGTAGAATGGAGGGAGGGATGGATAGTTCTTTAAGCCTGTAGAATGGAGGGAGGGAGGGGGATAGTTCTTTAAGCCTGTAGAATGGAGGGAGGGAGGGATAGTTCTTTAAGCCTGTAGAATGGAGGGAGGGAGGGATAGTTCTTTAAGCCTGTAGAATGGAGGGAGGGAGGGATAGTTCTTTAAGCCTGTAGAATGGAGGGAGAATGGAGGGAGGGATAGTTCTTTAAGCCTGTAGAATGGAGGGAGGGATGGATAGTTCTTTAAGCCTGTAGAATGGAGGGAGGGAGGGATAGTTCTTTAAGCCTGTGGAGAATGGAGAATGGAGGGAGGGATAGTTCTTTAAGCCTGTAGAATGGAGGGAGGGAGGGATAGTTCTTTAAGCCTGTAGAATGGAGGGAGGGAGGGATAGTTCTTTAAGCCTGTAGAATGGAGGGAGGGATAGTTCTTTAAGCCTGTAGAATGGAGGGAGGGATGGATAGTTCTTTAAGCCTGTAGAATGGAGGGAGGGATAGTTCTTTAAGCCTGTAGAATGGAGGGATGGATAGTTCTCTTTAAGCCTGTAGAATGGAGGGAGGGATGGATAGTTCTTTAAGCCTGTAGAATGGAGGAGGGAGGGATAGTTCTTTAAGCCTGTAGAATGGAGGGAGGGATAGTTCTTTAAGCCTGTAGAATGGAGGGAGGGAGGGATAGTTCTTTAAGCCTGTAGAATGGAGGGAGGGATAGTTCTTTAAGCCTGTAGAATGGAGGGAGGGATAGTTCTTTAAGCCTGTAGAATGGAGGGAGGGATGGATAGTTCTTTAAGCCTGTAGAATGGAGGGAGGGATAGTTCTTTAAGCCTGTAGAATGGAGGGAGGGATAGTTCTTTAAGCCTGTAGAATGGAGGGAGGGATGGGTAGTTCTTTAAGCATGTAGAATGGAGGGAGGGATAGTTCTTTAAGCCTGTAGAATGGAGGGAGGGATAGTTCTTTAAGCCTGTAGAATGGATGGAGGAGGGATAGTTCTTTAAGCCTGTAGAATGGAGGGAGGGATAGTTCTTTAAGCCTGTAGAATGGAGGGAGGGATAGTTCTTTAAGCCTGTAGAATGGAGGGAGGGAGTTCTTTGGATAGTTCTTTAAGCCTGTAGAATGGAGGGAGGGGGATAGTTCTTTAAGCCTGTAGAATGGAGGGATGGATAGTTCTTTAAGCCTGTAGAATGGAGGGAGGGATGGATAGTTCTTTAAGCCTGTAGAATGGGAGGGAGGGATAGTTCTTTAAGCCTGTAGAATGGAGGGAGGGATAGTTCTTTAAGCCTGTAGAATGGAGGGAGGGATAGTTCTTTAAGCCTGTAGAATGGAGGGAGGGATGGTTCTTTAAGCCTGTAGAATGGAGGGAGGGATAGTTCTTTAAGCCTGTAGAATGGAGGGAGGGAGGGGTTCTTTAAGCCTGTAGAATGGAGTTCTTTAAGCCTGTAGAATGGAGGGAGGGATAGTTCTTTAAGCCTGTAGAATGGAGGGAGGGATAGTTCTTTAAGCCTGTAGAATGGAGGGAGGGATAGTTCTTTAAGCCTGTAGAATGGAGGGAGGGATGGATAGTTCTTTAAGCCTGTAGAATGGAGGGAGGGAGGGATAGTTCTTTAAGCCTGTAGAATGGAGGGAGGGAGGGATAGTTCTTTAAGCCTGTAGAATGGAGGGAGGGATGGATAGTTCTTTAAGCCTGTAGAATGGAGGGAGGGAGGGATAGTTCTTTAAGCCTGTAGAATGGAGGGAGGGATAGTTCTTTAAGCCTGTAGAATGGAGGGAGGGATGGATAGTTCTTTAAGCCTGTGGAATGGAGGGAGGGAGGGATAGTTCTTTAAGCCTGTAGAATGGAGGGAGGGAGGGATAGTTCTTTAAGCCTGTAGAATGGAGGGAGGGATAGTTCTTTAAGCCTGTAGAATGGAGGGAGGGAGGGATAGTTCTTTAAGCCTGTAGAATGGAGGGAGGGATGGTTCTTTAAGCCTGTAGAATGGAGGGAGGGATAGTTCTTTAACCCTGTAGAATGGAGGGAGGGAGGGATAGTTCTTTAAGCCTGTAGAATGGAGGGAGGGAGGGATGGTTCTTTAAGCCTGTAGAATGGAGGGAGGGATAGTTCTTTAACCCTGTAGAATGGAGGGAGGGAGGGAGGGATAGTTCTTTAAGCCTGTATAATGGAGGGAGGGAGGGATGGTTCTTTAAGCCTGTAGAATGGAGGGAGGGATAGTTATTTAAGCCTGTAGAATGGAGGGAGGGATAGTTCTTTAAGCCTGTAGAATGGAGGGATGGATAGTTCTTTAAGCCTGTAGAATGGAGGGAGGGATAGTTCTTTAAGCCTGTAGAATGGAGGGAGGGATAGTTCTTTAAGCCTGTAGAATGGAGGGAGGGAGGGATAGTTCTTTGAGCCTGTAGAATGGAGGGAGGGAGGGATAGTTCTTTAAGCCTGTAGAATGGAGGGAGGGAGGGATAGTTCTTTAAGCCTGTAGAATGGAGGGAGGGATAGTTCTTTAAGCCTGTAGAATGGAGGGAGGGATAGTTCTTTAAGCCTGTAGAATGGAGGGAGGGAGGGATAGTTCTTTAAGCCTGTAGAATGGAGGGAGGGAGGGATAGTTCTTTAAGCCTGTAGAATGGAGGGAGGGATAGTTCTTTAAGCCTGTAGAATGGAGGGAGGGATGGATAGTTCTTTAAGCCTGTAGAATGGAGGGAGGGATAGTTCTTTAAGCCTGTAGAATGGAGGGAGGGAGGGATAGTTCTTTAAGCCTGTAGAATGGAGGGAGGGAGGGATAGTTCTTTAAGCCTGTAGAATGGAGGGAGGGATAGTTCTTTAAGCCTGTAGAATGGAGGGAGGGAGGGATAGTTCTTTAAGCCTGTAGAATGGAGGGAGGGATAGTTCTTTAAGCCTGTAGAATGGAGGGAGGGATAGTTCTTTAAGCCTGTAGAATGGAGGGAGGGATAGTTCTTTAAGCCTGTAGAATGGAGGGAGGGATGGATAGTTCTTTAAGCCTGTAGAATGGAGGGAGGGATAGTTCTTTAAGCCTGTAGAATGGAGGGAGGGATAGTTCTTTAAGCCTGTAGAATGGAGGGAGGGATGGATAGTTCTTTAAGCCTGTAGAATGGAGGGAGGGATGGATAGTTCTTTAAGCCTGTAGAATGGAGGGAGGGATGGATAGTTCTTTAAGCCTGTAGAATGGAGGGAGGGAGGGATAGTTCTTTAAGCCTGTTCTTTAGAATGGAGGGAGGGGGATAGTTCTTTAAGCCTGTAGAATGGAGGGAGGGATGGATAGTTCTTTAAGCCTGTAGAATGGAGGGAGGGATAGTTCTTTAAGCCTGTAGAATGGAGGGAGGGATGGATAGTTCTTTAAGCCTGTAGAATGGAGGGATGGGGATAGTTCTTTAAGCCTGTAGAATGGAGGGAGGGATAGTTCTTTAAGCCTGTAGAATGGAGGGAGGGAGGGATAGTTCTTTAAGCCTGTAGAATGGAGGGAGGGATAGTTCTTTAAGCCTGTAGAATGGAGGGATGGATAGTTCTTTAAGCCTGTAGAATGGAGGGAGGGATAGTTCTTTAAGCCTGTAGAATGGAGGGAGGGATAGTTCTTTAAGCCTGTAGAATGGAGGGAGGGATAGTTCTTTAAGCCTGTAGAATGGAGGGAGGGATAGTTCTTTAAGCCTGTAGAATGGAGGGAGGGATAGTTCTTTAAGCCTGTAGAATGGAGGGAGGGATAGTTCTTTAAGCCTGTAGAATGGAGGGAGGGATAGTTCTTTAAGCCTGTATAATGGAGGGAGGGATGGATAGTTCTTTGGAGGAGGGATGGAAGCCTGTAGAATGGAGGGAGGGAGGGATAGTTCTTTAAGCCTGTAGAATGGAGGGAGGGATAGTTCTTTAAGCCTGTAGAATGGAGGGAGGGATGGATAGTTCTTTAAGCCTGTAGAATGGAGGGAGGGATAGTTCTTTAAGCCTGTAGAATGGAGGGAGGGATAGTTCTTTAAGCCTGTAGAATGGAGGGAGGGATGGAGGGAGGGGGATAGTTCTTTAAGCCTGTAGAATGGAGGGAGGGAGGGATAGTTCTTTTGGAGGGAGGGAGCCTGTAGAATGGAGGGAGGGAGGGATAGTTCTTTAAGCCTGTAGAATGGAGGGAGGGAGGGATAGTTCTTTAAGCCTGTAGAATGGAGGGAGGGATAGTTCTTTAAGCCTGTAGAATGGAGGGAGGGATGGATAGTTCTTTAAGCCTGTAGAATGGAGGGAGGGATGGATAGTTCTTTAAGCCTGTAGAATGGAGGGAGGATAGTTCTTTAAGCCTGTAGAATGGAGGGGGAGGGATAGTTCTTTAAGCCTGTAGAATGGAGGGAGGGATAGTTCTTTAAGCCTGTAGAATGGAGGGAGGGATGGATAGTTCTTTAAGCCTGTAGAATGGAGGGAGGGGAGGGAGGGAGGGATAGTTCTTTAAGCCTGTAGAATGGAGGGAGGGGGATAGTTCTTTAAGCCTGTAGAATGGAGGGAGGGATAGTTCTTTAAGCCTGTAGAATGGAGGAGGGAGGGATGGATAGTTCTTTAAGCCTGTAGAATGGAGGGAGGGAGGGATAGTTCTTTAAGCCTGTAGAATGGAGGGAGGGATAGTTCTTTAAGCCTGTAGAATGGAGGGAGGGATAGTTCTTTAAGCCTGTAGAATGGAGGGAGGGATAGTTCTTTAAGCCTGTAGAATGGAGGGAGGGAGCCTGTAGAATGGAGGGGATAGTTCTTTAAGCCTGTAGAATGGAGGGAGGGATAGTTCTTTAAGCCTGTAGAATGGAGGGAGGGATAGTTCTTTAAGCCTGTAGAATGGAGGGAGGGAGGGATAGTTCTTTAAGCCTGTAGAATGGAGGGAGGGATAGGGATGGAGGGAGTTCTTTAAGCCTGTAGAATGGAGGGAGGGATAGTTCTTTAAGCCTGTAGAATGGAGGGATGGATAGTTCTTTAAGCCTGTAGAATGGAGGGAGGGAGGGATAGTTCTTTAAGCCTGTAGAATGGAGGGAGGGATGGATAGTTCTTTAAGCCTGTAGAATGGAGGGAGGGATAGTTCTTTAAGCCTGTAGAATGGAGGGAGGGATGGATAGTTCTTTAAGCCTGTAGAATGGAGGGAGGGAGGGATAGTTCTTTAAGCCTGTAGAATGGAGGGAGGGATAGTTCTTTAAGCCTGTATAATGGAGGGAGGGATGGATAGTTCTTTAAGCCTGTAGAATGGAGGGAGGGTTCTTTAAGCCTGGATGGATAGTTCTTTAAGCCTGTAGAATGGAGGGAGGGATAGTTCTTTAAGCCTGTAGAATGGAGGGAGGGATGGATAGTTCTTTAAGCCTGTAGAATGGAGGGAGGGAGCCTGGATGGAGGGAGGGGGATAGTTCTTTAAGCCTGTAGAATGGAGGGAGGGATAGTTCTTTAAGCCTGTAGAATGGAGGGAGGGAGGGATAGTTCTTTAAGCCTGTAGAATGGAGGGAGGGATGGATAGTTCTTTAAGCCTGTAGAATGGAGGGGGATAGTTCTTTAAGCCTGTAGAATGGAGGGAGGGATAGTTCTTTAAGCCTGTAGAATGGAGGGAGGGATAGTTCTTTAAGCCTGTAGAATGGAGGGAGGGATGGATAGTTCTTTAAGCCTGTAGAATGGAGGGATGGATAGTTCTTTAAGCCTGTAGAATGGAGGGAGGGATAGTTCTTTAAGCCTGTAGAATGGAGGGAGGGATGGATAGTTCTTTAAGCCTGTAGAATGGAGGGAGGGAGGGATAGTTCTTTAAGCCTGTAGAATGGAGGGAGGGGGATAGTTCTTTAAGCCTGTAGAATGGAGGGAGGGATGGGAGCCTGTAGAATGGAGGGAGGGATAGTTCTTTAAGCCTGTAGAATGGAGGGAGGGATAGTTCTTTAAGCCTGTAGAATGGAGGGAGGGAGGGATAGTTCTTTAAGCCTGTAGAATGGAGGGAGGGATAGTTCTTTAAGCCTGTAGAATGGAGGGAGGGATAGTTCTTTAAGCCTGTAGAATGGAGGGAGGGAGGGATAGTTCTTTAAGCCTGTAGAATGGAGGGAGGGATGGATAGTTCTTTAAGCCTGTAGAATGGAGGGAGGGATAGTTCTTTAAGCCTGTAGAATGGAGGGAGGGAGGGATAGTTCTTTAAGCCTGTAGAATGGAGGGAGGGGGATAGTTCTTTAAGCCTGTAGAATGGAGGGATGGATAGTTCTTTAAGCCTGTAGAATGGAGGGATGGATAGTTCTTTAAGCCTGTAGAATGGAGGGAGGGAGGGATAGTTCTTTAAGCCTGTAGAATGGAGGGAGGGATAGTTCTTTAAGCCTGTAGAATGGAGGGAGGGAGGGATAGTTCTTTAAGCCTGTAGAATGGAGGGAGGGAGGGATAGTTCTTTAAGCCTGTAGAATGGAGGGAGGGAGGGATAGTTCTTTAAGCCTGTAGAATGGAGGGAGGGAGGGATAGTTCTTTAAGCCTGTAGAATGGATAGTTCTTTAAGCCTGATGGGGAGGGATAGTTCTTTAAGCCTGTAGAATGGAGGGAGGGATAGTTCTTTAAGCCTGTAGAATGGAGGGATGGATAGTTCTTTAAGCCTGTAGAATGGAGGGAGGGAGGGATAGAATGGAAGGGAGGGAGGGATAGTTCTTTAAGCCTGTAGAATGGAGGGAGGGAGGGATAGTTCTTTAAGCCTGTAGAATGGAGGAGGGAGGGATAGTTCTTTAAGCCTGTAGAATGGAGGGAGGGAGGGATAGTTCTTTAAGCCTGTAGAATGGAATGGAGGGAGGGATAGTTCTTTAAGCCTGTAGAATGGAGGGAGGGAGGATAGTTCTTTAAGCCTG
>NW_026281768.1:77500-90485 GCF_023373465.1 Oncorhynchus keta
GGTCTGTCCTGTGACCAGGTCTGTCCTGTGACCAGGTCTGTCCAGTGACCAGGTCTGTCCTGTGACCAGGTCTGTCCAGTGACCAGGTCTGTCCTGTGACTGGGTCTGTCCTGTGACTGGGTCTGTCCTGTGACCAGGTCTGTCCTGTGACCAGGTCTGTCCTGTGACCAGGTCTGTCCTGTGACCAGGTCTGTCCAGTGACCAGGTCTGTCCTGTGACCAGGTCTGTCCTGTGACCAGGTCTGTCCAGTGACCAGGTCTGTCCAGTGACCAGGTCTGTCCAGTGACCAGGTCTGTCCTGTGACCAGGTCTGTCCTGTGACCAGGTCTGTCCAGTGACCAGGTCTGTCCAGTGACCAGGTCTGTCCTGTGACCAGGTCTGTCCTGTGACCAGGTCTGTCCTGTGACCAGGTCTGTCCTGTGACCAGGTCTGTCCTGTGACTGGGTCTGTCCTGTGACTGGGTCTGTCCTGTGACTGGGTCTGTCCAGTGACCAGGTCTGTCCTGTGACTGGGTCTGTCCAGTGACCAGGTCTGTCCTGTGACTGGGTCTGTCCTGTGACCAGGTCTGTCCTGTGACTGGGTCTGTCCTGTGACCAGGTCTGTCCAGTGACCAGGTCTGTCCTGTGACCAGGTCTGTCCTGTGACCAGGTCTGTCCAGTGACCAGGTCTGTCCTGTGACCAGGTCTGTCCAGTGACCAGGTCTGTCCTGTGACCAGGTCTGTCCTGTGACCAGGTCTGTCCTGTGACCAGGTCTGTCCTGTGACTGGGTCTGTCCTGTGACCAGGTCTGTCCTGTGACTGGGTCTGTCCTGTGTCCTGTGACCAGGTCTGTCCAGTGACCAGGTCTGTCCTGTGACTGGGTCTGTCCTGTGACCAGGTCTGTCCAGTGACCAGGTCTGTCCTGTGACTGGGTCTGTCCTGTGACCAGGTCTGTCCTGTGACCAGGTCTGTCCTGTGACCAGGTCTGTCCTGTGACTGGGTCTGTCCTGTGACCAGGTCTGTCCTGTGACCAGGTCTGTCCTGTGACCAGGTCTGTCCTGTGACCAGGTCTGTCCTGTGACCAGGTCTGTCCTGTGACCAGGTCTGTCCTGTGACCAGGTCTGTCCTGTGACTGGGTCTGTCCTGTGACTGGGTCTGTCCAGTGACCAGGTCTGTCCTGTGACTGGGTCTGTCCAGTGACCAGGTCTGTCCTGTGACCAGGTCTGTCCTGTGACTGGGTCTGTCCTGTGACCAGGTCTGTCCTGTGACCAGGTCTGTCCAGTGACCAGGTCTGTCCTGTGACTGGGTCTGTCCTGTGACCAGGTCTGTCCTGTGACAGGTCTGTCCTGTGACCAGGTCTGTCCTGTGACTGGGTCTGTCCTGTGACCAGGTCTGTCCTGTGACCAGGTCTGTCCTGTGACTGGGTCTGTCCTGTGACCAGGTCTGTCCTGTGACTGGGTCTGTCCTGTGACCAGGTCTGTCCTGTGACCAGGTCTGTCCAGTGACCAGGTCTGTCCTGTGACTGGGTCTGTCCTGTGACCAGGTCTGTCCAGTGACCAGGTCTGTCCTGTGACTGGGTCTGTCCTGTGACCAGGTCTGTCCTGTGACCAGGTCTGTCCTGTGACCAGGTCTGTCCTGTGACTGGGTCTGTCCTGTGACCAGGTCTGTCCTGTGACCAGGTCTGTCCTGTGACCAGGTCTGTCCTGTGACCAGGTCTGTCCTGTGACCAGGTCTGTCCTGTGACCAGGTCTGTCCTGTGACCAGGTCTGTCCTGTGACCAGGTCTGTCCTGTGACCAGGTCTGTCCTGTGACCAGGTCTGTCCTGTGACCAGGTCTGTCCTGTGACCAGGTCTGTCCTGTGACCAGGTCTGTCCTGTGACCAGGTCTGTCCTGTGACCAGGTCTGTCCAGTGACCAGGTCTGTCCTGTGACCAGGTCTGTCCTGTGACCAGGTCTGTCCTGTGACTGGGTCTGTCCTGTGACCAGGTCTGTCCTGTCTCCTGTGACCAGGTCTGTCTTGTGACCAGGTCTGTCCTGTGACCAGGTCTGTCCTGTGACCAGGTCTGTCCTGTCTCCTGTGACCAGGTCTGTCCTGTCTCCTGTGACCAGGTCTGTCCTGTCTCCTGTGACCAGGTCTGTCCTGTCTCCTGTGACCAGGTCTGTCCTGTCTCCTGTGACCAGGTCTGTCCTGTGACCAGGTCTGTCCAGTGACCAGGTCTGTCCTGTGACCAGGTCTGTCCTGTCTCCTGTGACCAGGTCTGTCCTGTGACCAGGTCTGTCCAGTGACCAGGTCTGTCCTGTGACTGGGTCTGTCCAGTGACCAGGTCTGTCCTGTGACCAGGTCTGTCCTGTGACCAGGTCTGTCCTGTCTCCTGTGACCAGGTCTGTCCTGTCTCCTGTGACCAGGTCTGTCCTGTGACCAGGTCTGTCCTGTGACCAGGTCTGTCCTGTGACCAGGTCTGTCCTGTCTCCTGTGACCAGGTCTGTCCTGTCTCCTGTGACCAGGTCTGTCCTGTGACCAGGTCTGTCCAGTGACCAGGTCTGTCCTGTGACCAGGTCTGTCCTGTCTCCTGTGACCAGGTCTGTCCTGTGACCAGGTCTGTCCAGTGACCAGGTCTGTCCTGTGACTGGGTCTGTCCAGTGACCAGGTCTGTCCTGTGACCAGGTCTGTCCAGTGACCAGGTCTGTCCTGTGACCAGGTCTGTCCAGTGACCAGGTCTGTCCAGTGACCAGGTCTGTCCTGTGACTGGGTCTGTCCAGTGACCAGGTCTGTCCAGTGACCAGGTCTGTCCTGTGACCAGGTCTGTCCTGTGACCAGGTCTGTCCTGTGACCAGGTCTGTCCAGTGACCAGGTCTGTCCAGTGACCAGGTCTGTCCAGTGACCAGGTCTGTCCTGTGACCAGGTCTGTCCTGTGACCAGGTCTGTCCAGTGACCAGGTCTGTCCAGTGACCAGGTCTGTCCAGTGACTGGGTCTGTCCTGTGACCAGGTCTGTCCTGTGACCAGGTCTGTCCAGTGACCAGGTCTGTCCAGTGACCAGGTCTGTCCAGTGACTGGGTCTGTCCAGTGACCAGGTCTGTCCTGTGACTGGGTCTGTCCTGTGACCAGGTCTGTCCTGTGACCAGGTCTGTCCAGTGACCAGGTCTGTCCAGTGACCAGGTCTGTCCTGTGACTGGGTCTGTCCTGTGACCAGGTCTGTCCTGTGACCAGGTCTGTCCTGTGACTGGGTCTGTCCAGTGACCAGGTCTGTCCTGTGACTGGGTCTGTCCTGTGACTGGGTCTGTCCAGTGACCAGGTCTGTCCTGTGACTGGGTCTGTCCTGTGACTGGGTCTGTCCTGTGACCAGGTCTGTCCAGTGACCAGGTCTGTCCTGTGACTGGGTCTGTCCCGTGACCAGGTCTGTCCAGTGACCGGGTCTGTCCTGTGACCAGGTCTGTCCTGTGACCAGGTCTGTCCAGTGACCAGGTCTGTCCTGTGACCAGGTCTGTCCTGTGACTGGGTCTGTCCTGTGACCAGGTCTGTCCAGTGACCAGGTCTGTCCTGTGACTGGGTCTGTCCTGTGACCAGGTCTGTCCTGTGACCAGGTCTGTCCAGTGACCAGGTCTGTCCTGTGACCAGGTCTGTCCTGTCTCCAGTGACCAGGTCTGTCCTGTGACCAGGTCTGTCCAGTGACCAGGTCTGTCCTGTGACCAGGTCTGTCCAGTGACCAGGTCTGTCCAGTGACCAGGTCTGTCCAGTGACCAGGTCTGTCCTGTGACCAGGTCTGTCCAGTGACCAGGTCTGTCCTGTGACCAGGTCTGTCCTGTGACCAGGTCTGTCCAGTGACCAGGTCTGTCCAGTGACCAGGTCTGTCCAGTGACCAGGTCTGTCCTGTGACCAGGTCTGTCCAGTGACCAGGTCTGTCCAGTGACCAGGTCTGTCCAGTGACCAGGTCTGTCCAGTGACCAGGTCTGTCCTGTGACTGGGTCTGTCCAGTGACCAGGTCTGTCCAGTGACCAGGTCTGTCCTGTGACTGGGTCTGTCCGTGACCTGGTCTGTCCAGTGACCAGGTCTGTCCTGTGACTGGGTCTGTCCTGTGACCAGGTCTGTCCTGTGACCAGGTCTGTCCTGTGACCAGGTCTGTCCAGTGACCAGGTCTGTCCTGTGACCAGGTCTGTCCTGTGACCAGGTCTGTCCTGTGACCAGGTCTGTCCTGTGACCAGGTCTGTCCAGTGACCAGGTCTGTCCTGTGACCAGGTCTGTCCAGTGACCAGGTCTGTCCAGTGACCAGGTCTGTCCAGTGACCAGGTCTGTCCTGTCTCCAGTGACCAGGTCTGTCCTGTCTCCTGTGACCAGGTCTGTCCAGTGACCAGGTCTGTCCAGTGACCAGGTCTGTCCAGTGACCAGGTCTGTCCAGTGACCGGGTCTGTCTGTCTCCTGTGACCAGGGCTGTCCAGTGACCAGGTCTGTCCAGTGACCAGGTCTGTCCTGTCTCCAGTGACCAGGTCTGTCCAGTGACCAGGTCTGTCCTGTCTCCAGTGACCAGGTCTGTCCAGTGACCAGGTCTGTCCTGTCTCCAGTGACCAGGTCTGTCCAGTGACCAGGTCTGTCCAGTGACCAGGTCTGTCCTGTGACCAGTGACCAGGTCTGTCTGTCTCCAGTGACCAGGTCTGTCCTGTCTCCTGTGACCAGGTCTGTCCTGTCTCCTGTGACCAGGTCTGTCCTGTCTCCAGTGACCAGGTCTGTCCTGTCTCCAGTGACCGGGTCTGTCCTGTGACCAGGTCTGTCCTGTGACCAGGTCTGTCCAGTGACCAGGTCTGTCCAGTGACCAGGTCTGTCCAGTGACCAGGTCTGTCCAGTGACCAGGTCTGTCCTGTGACCAGGTCTGTCCAGTGACCAGGTCTGTCCAGTGACCAGGTCTGTCCAGTGACCAGGTCTGTCCAGTGACCAGGTCTGTCCAGTGACCAGGTCTGTCCAGTGACCAGGTCTGTCCAGTGACCAGGTCTGTCCAGTGACCAGGTCTGTCCTGTGACCAGGTCTGTCCAGTGACCAGGTCTGTCCAGTGACCAGGTCTGTCCAGTGACCAGGTCTGTCCAGTGACCAGGTCTGTCCAGTGACCAGGTCTGTCCTGTGACCAGGTCTGTCCTGTGACCAGGTCTGTCCAGTGACCAGGTCTGGTGACCAGGTGTCCTGTGACCAGGTCTGTCCAGTGACCAGGTCTGTCCTGTGACCAGGTCTGTCCAGTGACCAGGTCTGTCCTGTGACCAGGTCTGTCCAGTGACCAGGTCTGTCCAGTGACCAGGTCTGTCCTGTGACTGGGTCTGTCCAGTGACCAGGTCTGTCCAGTGACCAGGTCTGTCCTGTGACCAGGTCTGTCCAGTGACCAGGTCTGTCCAGTGACCAGGTCTGTCCTGTGACCAGGTCTGTCCTGTGACCAGGTCTGTCCTGTGACCAGGTCTGTCCTGTGACTGGGTCTGTCCAGTGACCAGGTCTGTCCAGTGACCAGGTCTGTCCAGTGACCAGGTCTGTCCTGTGACCAGGTCTGTCCAGTGACCAGGTCTGTCCAGTGACCAGGTCTGTCCTGTGACCAGGTCTGTCCTGTGACCAGGTCTGTCCAGTGACCAGGTCTGTCCTGTGACCAGGTCTGTCCAGTGACCAGGTCTGTCCTGTGACCAGGTCTGTCCAGTGACCAGGTCTGTCCTGTCTCCAGTGACCAGGTCTGTCCAGTGACCAGGTCTGTCCAGTGACCAGGTCTGTCCTGTGACCAGGTCTGTCCTGTGACCAGGTCTGTCCTGTGACCAGGTCTGTCCTGTGACCAGGTCTGTCCAGTGACCAGGTCTGTCCTGTGACCAGGTCTGTCCTGTGACCAGGTCTGTCCTGTGACCAGGTCTGTCCTGTGACTGGGTCTGTCCTGTGACCAGGTCTGTCCAGTGACCAGGTCTGTCCAGTGACCAGGTCTGTCCTGTGACTGGGTCTGTCCTGTGACCAGGTCTGTCCTGTGACCAGGTCTGTCCAGTGACCAGGTCTGTCCTGTGACCAGGTCTGTCCTGTGACCAGGTCTGTCCTGTGACCAGGTCTGTCCTGTGACTGGGTCTGTCCAGTGACCAGGTCTGTCCTGTGACCAGGTCTGTCCTGTGACCTGGGTCTGTCCAGTGACCAGGTCTGTCCAGTGACCAGGTCTGTCCAGTGACCAGGTCTGTCCTGTGACCAGGTCTGTCCAGTGACCAGGTCTGTCCTGTGACTGGGTCTGTCCTGTGACCAGGTCTGTCCTGTGACTGGGTCTGTCCTGTGACTGGGTCTGTCCAGTGACCAGGTCTGTCCAGTGACCAGGTCTGTCCAGTGACCAGGTCTGTCCTGTGACCAGGTCTGTCCTGTGACCAGGTCTGTCCTGTGACCAGGTCTGTCCTGTGACTGGGTCTGTCCAGTGACCAGGTCTGTCCAGTGACCAGGTCTGTCCTGTCTCCTGTGACCAGGTCTGTCCTGTGACTGGGTCTGTCCAGTGACCAGGTCTGTCCTGTGACTGGGTCTGTCCTGTGACTGGGTCTGTCCAGTGACCAGGTCTGTCCTGTGACCAGGTCTGTCCTGTCTCCTGTGACTGGGTCTGTCCAGTGACCAGGTCTGTCCTGTGACTGGGTCTGTCCTGTGACCAGGTCTGTCCAGTGACCAGGTCTGTCCAGTGACCAGGTCTGTCCAGTGACCAGGTCTGTCCTGTGACCAGGTCTGTCCTGTGACCTGGGTCTGTCCTGTGACCAGGTCTGTCCAGTGACCAGGTCTGTCCAGTGACCAGGTCTGTCCAGTGACCAGGTCTGTCTTGTGACCAGGTCTGTCCTGTGACCAGGTCTGTCCTGTGACCAGGTCTGTCCTGTGACCAGGTCTGTCCTGTGACTGGGTCTGTCCAGTGACCAGGTCTGTCCTGTGACTGGGTCTGTCCAGTGACCAGGTCTGTCCTGTGACCAGGTCTGTCCTGTGACCAGGTCTGTCCTGTGACTGGGTCTGTCCAGTGACCAGGTCTGTCCTGTGACTGGGTCTGTCCAGTGACCAGGTCTGTCCTGTGACCAGGTCTGTCCTGTGACTGGGTCTGTCCTGTGACCAGGTCTGTCCTGTGACCAGGTCTGTCCTGTGACCAGGTCTGTCCTGTGACCAGGTCTGTCCAGTGACCAGGTCTGTCCTGTGACCAGGTCTGTCCTGTGACCAGGTCTGTCCTGTGACCAGGTCTGTCCTGTGACCAGGTCTGTCCAGTGACCAGGTCTGTCCTGTGACCAGGTCTGTCCTGTGACCGGGTCTGTCCAGTGACCAGGTCTGTCCTGTGACTGGGTCTGTCCTGTGACCAGGTCTGTCCTGTGACCAGGTCTGTCCTGTGACCAGGTCTGTCCTGTGACCAGGTCTGTCCAGTGACCAGGTCTGTCCTGTGACTGGGTCTGTCCTGTGACCAGGTCTGTCCTGTGACCAGGTCTGTCCTGTGACCAGGTCTGTCCTGTGACCAGGTCTGTCCAGTGACCAGGTCTGTCCTGTGACCAGGTCTGTCCAGTGACCAGGTCTGTCCTGTGACCAGGTCTGTCCTGTGACCAGGTCTGTCCTGTGACTGGGTCTGTCCTGTGGGTCTGTCCTGTGACCAGGTCTGTCCTGTGACCAGGTCTGTCCAGTGACCAGGTCTGTCCTGTGACCAGGTCTGTCCTGTGACCAGGTCTGTCCTGTGACTGGGTCTGTCCAGTGACCAGGTCTGTCCTGTGACCAGGTCTGTCCAGTGACCAGGTCTGTCCTGTGACCAGGTCTGTCCAGTGACCAGGTCTGTCCAGTGACCAGGTCTGTCCTGTGACCAGGTCTGTCCTGTGACTGGGTCTGTCCTGTGACTGGGTCTGTCCTGTGACCAGGTCTGTCCTGTGACCAGGTCTGTCCTGTGACTGGGTCTGTCCTGTGACTGGGTCTGTCCAGTGACCAGGTCTGTCCTGTGACCAGGTCTGTCCTGTGACCAGGTCTGTCCTGTGACTGGGTCTGTCCTGTGACTGGGTCTGTCCTGTGACCAGGTCTGTCCTGTGACCAGGTCTGTCCTGTGACTGGGTCTGTCCTGTGACTGGGTCTGTCCTGCTGTGACCAGGTCTGTCTTGTGACCAGGTCTGTCCTGTGACCAGGTCTGTCCTGTGACCAGGTCTGTCCTGTGACTGGGTCTGTCCTGTGACTGGGTCTGTCCTGTGACTGGGTCTGTCCTGTGACTGGGTCTGTCCTGTGACCAGGTCTGTCCTGTGACTGGGTCTGTCCTGTGACCAGGTCTGTCCTGTGACCAGGTCTGTCCTGTGACTGGGTCTGTCCTGTGACTGGGTCTGTCCTGTGACTGGGTCTGTCCTGTGACTGGGTCTGTCCTGTGACCAGGTCTGTCCTGTGACCAGGTCTGTCCTGTGACTGGGTCTGTCCTGTGACTGGGTCTGTCCTGTGACTGGGTCTGTCCTGTGACTGGGTCTGTCCTGTGACCAGGTCTGTCCTGTGACTGGGTCTGTCCTGTGACCAGGTCTGTCCTGTGACCAGGTCTGTCCTGTGACTGGGTCTGTCCTGTGACCAGGTCTGTCCTGTGACCAGGTCTGTCCTGTGACCAGGTCTGTCCAGTGACCAGGTCTGTCCAGTGACCAGGTCTGTCCTGTGACCAGGTCTGTCCTGTGACCAGGTCTGTCCTGTGACTGGGTCTGTCCTGTGACCAGGTCTGTCCTGTGACCAGGTCTGTCCTGTGACCGGGTCTGTCCAGTGACCAGGTCTGTCCTGTGACCAGGTCTGTCCAGTGACCAGGTCTGTCCTGTGACCAGGTCTGTCCTGTGACCAGGTCTGTCCTGTGACCAGGTCTGTCCTGTGACCAGGTCTGTCCTGTGACCAGGTCTGTCCAGTGACCAGGTCTGTCCAGTGACCAGGTCTGTCCAGTGACCAGGTCTGTCCTGTGACCAGGTCTGTCCTGTGACCAGGTCTGTCCTGTGACCAGGTCTGTCCTGTGACCAGGTCTGTCCAGTGACCAGGTCTGTCCTGTGACCAGGTCTGTCCTGTGACCGGGTCTGTCCAGTGACCAGGTCTGTCCTGTGACCGGGTCTGTCCTGTGACCAGGTCTGTCCTGTGACCAGGTCTGTCCAGTGACCAGGTCTGTCCAGTGACCAGGTCTGTCCAGTGACCAGGTCTGTCCTGTGACCAGGTCTGTCCTGTGACCAGGTCTGTCCAGTGACCAGGTCTGTCCAGTGACCAGGTCTGTCCAGTGACCAGGTCTGTCCAGTGACCAGGTCTGTCCTGTGACCAGGTCTGTCCAGTGACTGGGTCTGTCCAGTGACCAGGTCTGTCCAGTGACCAGGTCTGTCCTGTGACCAGGTCTGTCCAGTGACCAGGTCTGTCCTGTGACCAGGTCTGTCCTGTGACCAGGTCTGTCCTGTGACCAGGTCTGTCCTGTGACCAGGTCTGTCCTGTGACCAGGTCTGTCCTGTGACCAGGTCTGTCCTGTGACCAGGTCTGTCCTGTGACCAGGTCTGTCCTGTGACCAGGTCTGTCCAGTGACCAGGTCTGTCCAGTGACCAGGTCTGTCCAGTGACCAGGTCTGTCCTGTGACTGGGTCTGTCCTGTGACCAGGTCTGTCCAGTGACCAGGTCTGTCCTGTGACTGGGTCTGTCCTGTGACCAGGTCTGTCCTGTGACCAGGTCTGTCCTGTGACCAGGTCTGTCCTGTGACTGGGTCTGTCCAGTGACCAGGTCTGTCCAGTGACCAGGTCTGTCCTGTGACCAGGTCTGTCCTGTGACCAGGTCTGTCCAGTGACCAGGTCTGTCCTGTGACCAGGTCTGTCCTGTGACTGGGTCTGTCCAGTGACCAGGTCTGTCCTGTGACTGGGTCTGTCCTGTGACCAGGTCTGTCCTGTGACCAGGTCTGTCCTGTGACTGGGTCTGTCCAGTGACCAGGTCTGTCCTGTGACTGGGTCTGTCCTGTGACCAGGTCTGTCCTGTGACCAGGTCTGTCCAGTGACCAGGTCTGTCCTGTGACCAGGTCTGTCCTGTGACCAGGTCTGTCCAGTGACCAGGTCTGTCCAGTGACCAGGTCTGTCCTGTGACTGGGTCTGTCCAGTGACCAGGTCTGTCCAGTGACCAGGTCTGTCCTGTGACCGGGTCTGTCCTGTCTCCAGTGACCAGGTCTGTCCAGTGACCGGGTCTGTCCTGTCTCCAGTGACCAGGTCTGTCCTGTGACCGGGTCTGTCCTGTCTCCAGTGACCAGGTCTGTCCAGTGACCAGGTCTGTCCAGTGACCAGGTCTGTCCAGTGACCAGGTCTGTCCTGTGACCAGGTCTGTCCAGTGACCAGGTCTGTCCTGTGACCAGGTCTGTCCTGTCTCCAGTGACCAGGTCTGTCCAGTGACCAGGTCTGTCCAGTGACCAGGTCTGTCCAGTGACCAGGTCTGTCCTGTGACCAGGTCTGTCCTGTGACCAGGTCTGTCCAGTGACCAGGTCTGTCCAGTGACCAGGTCTGTCCAGTGACCAGGTCTGTCCTGTGACCAGGTCTGTCCAGTGACCAGGTCTGTCCAGTGACCAGGTCTGTCCTGTGACTGGGTCTGTCCTGTGACCAGGTCTGTCCTGTGACCAGGTCTGTCCAGTGACCAGGTCTGTCCAGTGACCAGGTCTGTCCTGTGACTGGGTCTGTCCTGTGACCAGGTCTGTCCAGTGACCAGGTCTGTCCTGTGACTGGGTCTGTCCAGTGACCAGGTCTGTCCTGTGACCAGGTCTGTCCAGTGACCAGGTCTGTCCTGTGACCAGGTCTGTCCTGTGACCAGGTCTGTCCAGTGACCAGGTCTGTCCAGTGACCAGGTCTGTCCTGTGACTGGGTCTGTCCAGTGACCAGGTCTGTCCTGTGACCGGGTCTGTCCTGTGACTGGGTCTGTCCTGTGACCAGGTCTGTCCAGTGACCAGGTCTGTCCTGTGACTGGGTCTGTCCCGTGACCAGGTCTGTCCAGTGACCGGGTCTGTCCTGTGACCAGGTCTGTCCTGTGACCAGGTCTGTCCAGTGACCAGGTCTGTCCAGTGACCAGGTCTGTCCTGTGACCAGGTCTGTCCAGTGACCAGGTCTGTCCAGTGACCAGGTCTGTCCAGTGACCAGGTCTGTCCTGTCTCCAGTGACCAGGTCTGTCCTGTCTCCTGTGACCAGGTCTGTCCAGTGACCAGGTCTGTCCAGTGACCGGGTCTGTCCAGTGACCGGTTCTGTCCAGTGACCGGGTCTGTCCTGTCTCCTGTGACCAGGGCTGTCCAGTGACCAGGTCTGTCCAGTGACCAGGTCTGTCCTGTCTCCAGTGACCAGGTCTGTCCAGTGACCAGGTCTGTCCTGTCTCCAGTGACCAGGTCTGTCCAGTGACCGGGTCTGTCCTGTCTCCAGTGACCAGGTCTGTCCAGTGACCAGGTCTGTCCTGTCTCCAGTGACCAGGTCTGTCCAGTGACCGGGTCTGTCCTGTCTCCAGTGACCAGGTCTGTCCAGTGACCAGGTCTGTCCAGTGACCAGGTCTGTCCAGTGACCAGGTCTGTCCTGTCTCCAGTGACCAGGTCTGTCCTGTCTCCAGTGACCAGGTCTGTCCAGTGACCAGGTCTGTCCTGTGACCAGGTCTGTCCAGTGACCAGGTCTGTCCAGTGACCAGGTCTGTCCTGTGACCAGGTCTGTCCTGTGACCAGGTCTGTCCTGTGACCAGGTCTGTCCTGTGACCAGGTCTGTCCTGTGACCAGGTCTGTCCAGTGACCAGGTCTGTCCTGTGACCAGGTCTGTCCTGTGACCAGGTCTGTCCAGTGACCAGGTCTGTCCAGTGACCAGGTCTGTCCTGTGACCAGGTCTGTCCTGTGACTGGGTCTGTCCTGTGACCAGGTCTGTCCTGTGACCAGGTCTGTCCAGTGACCAGGTCTGTCCAGTGACCAGGTCTGTCCTGTGACCAGGTCTGTCCAGTGACCAGGTCTGTCCAGTGACCAGGTCTGTCCTGTGACTGGGTCTGTCCAGTGACCAGGTCTGTCCTGTGACCAGGTCTGTCCTGTCTCCAGTGACCAGGTCTGTCCTGTCTCCAGTGACCAGGTCTGTCCTGTCTCCTGTGACCAGGTCTGTCCAGTGACCAGGTCTGTCCAGTGACCAGGTCTGTCCAGTGACCAGGTCTGTCCTGTCTCCTGTGACCAGGTCTGTCCTGTCTCCAGTGACCAGGTCTGTCCTGTCTCCTGTGACCAGGTCTGTCCAGTGACCAGGTCTGTCCAGTGACCAGGTCTGTCCAGTGACCAGGTCTGTGACCTGTCTCCTGTGACCAGGTCTGTCCTGTCTCCTGTGACCAGGTCTGTCCTGTGACTGGGTCTGTCCAGTGACCAGGTCTGTCCAGTGACCAGGTCTGTCCAGTGACCAGGGTCTGTCTCCTGTGACCAGGTCTGTCCTGTCTCCAGTGACCAGGTCTGTCCTGTCCTGTGACCAGGTCTGTCCAGTGACCAGGTCTGTCCTGACCAGGTCTCCTGTGACCAGGTCTGTCCAGTGACCAGGTCTGTCCTGTCTCCTGTGACCAGGTCTGTCCAGTGACCAGGTCTGTCCAGTGACCAGGTCTGTCCTGTGACCAGGTCTGTCCAGTGACCAGGTCTGTCCTGTCTCCTGTGACCAGGTCTGTCCTGTGACCAGGTCTGTCCAGTGACCAGGTCTGTCCAGTGACCAGGTCTGTCCTGTGACCAGGTCTGTCTGTCCAGTGACCAGGTCTGTCCAGTGACCAGGTCTGTCCTGTCTCCAGTGACCAGGTCTGTCCTGTCTCCAGTGACCAGGTCTGTCCTGTCTCCAGTGACCAGGTCTGTCCTGTCTCCTGTGACCAGGTCTGTCCAGTGACCAGGTCTGTCCTGTCTCCTGTGACCAGGTCTGTCCTGTCTCCAGTGACCAGGTCTCTCCAGTGACCAGGTCTGTCCTGTCTCCAGTGTCTCCTGTGACCAGGTCTGTCCTGTCTCCTGTGACCAGGTCTGACCAGGTCTGTCCAGTGACCAGGTCTGTCCTGTCTCCTGTGACCAGGTCTGTCCAGTGACCAGGTCTGTCCAGT
>NW_026281769.1:0-6410 GCF_023373465.1 Oncorhynchus keta
TATGAACATTTGAACATCTTGGTCATGTTCTGTTATAATCTCTACCCGGCACAGCCAGAAGAGGACTGGCCACCCCACATAGCCTGGTTCCTCTCTAGGTTTCTTCCTAGGTTTTGGCCTTTCTAGGGAGTTTTTCCTAGCCACCGTGCTTTTACACCTGCATTGTTTGCTGTTTGGGGTTTTAGGCTGGGTTTCTGTACAGCACTTTGAGATATCAGCTGATGTACGAAGGGCTATATAAATAAATTTGATTTTGATTTGATTTAGGGGGCCCGAGGGAAATGACATCACAGCTCTGAGACAGAGAAGGAAGGTCATCTTCATTATAAGTTGTTTTGGGGACGAAAGGAAATGACATCACAGCTCTGAGACAGAGAGCGGGAGAGGGAGAAGGGTCCATCTTCATTATAGAGTTGTTTTGGGGATGAGGAAATGACATCACAGCTCTGAGACAGAGAGAGCGGGAGAAGGGAGAAGGTCCATCTTCATTATAAGTTGTTTTGGGGATGAGGAAATGACATCACAGCTCTGAGACAGAGAGAGCAGGAGAAGGAGAAGGTTCCATCTTCATTATAAGTTGTTTTAGGGGACGAGGGGAAATGACATCACAGCTCTGAGACAGAGAGAAGGGAGAAGGTTCCATCTTCATTATAAGTTGATTGGGGATGAGGAAATGACATCAGCTCTGAGACAGAGAAGGAGAAGGTTCCATCTTCATTATAAGTTGTTTTGGGGACGAGGGAAATGACATCACAGCTCTGAGACAGAGAAGAGAGAGAAGGGAGAAGGTTCATCTTCAGTATAAGTTGTTTTGGGGATGAGGAAATGACATCACAGCTCTGAGACAGAGAGAAGGGAGAAGGTTTCCATCTTCATTATAGTTGTTTTGGGGATGAGGGAAATGACATCTGAAATCTGTCAAATGATAAACGACATGTTTTAGGGCTTTATACTAGAATCCATTCTCCTGGTCTGTGGTGGTGGCAGGAGATGGTGCATTGGTGGTCTGTGGTGGTGTAGAGATGGTAGGTGGTGGTCTGTGAGTGGTGTAGAGATGGTAGGTGGTGGTCTGGTGGTGTAGAGATGGTAGGTGGTGGTCTGTAGTGGTGTAAAGATGGTAGGTATTGGTCTGAAGTAGTGTAGAGATAGTAGAGTGGTGTCTCTAGTGGTGTAGAGATGGTAGGTGAGTGGTCTGTGATGGTGTAGAGATGGTGGAGTGGTGGTCTGATGGTAGGTGGTGGTCTGTGATAGTGTAGAGATGGTAGAGTGAGTGGTCTGTAGTGGGTGTAGAGATGGTAGGTGGTGGTGGTCTGTGGTGAAAGATAAGTAGAGATGGTAGGTGAGTAGTGTAAAGATAGTAGGTGGTGGTCTGTAGTGGTGTAAAGAAGTGGTGGGTGATAGTCTGATAGTGGTGTAGAGATGGTAGGTGGTGGTCTGGTGGTATAGAGATGGTAGTGGTGATGGTCTGTAGTGGTGTATAGATGGTAGGTGGTGGTCTGTGATGGTGTAGAGATGGTAGGTGGTGGTCTGTGGTGGTGTAGAGATGGTAGGTGGTGGTCTGTGGTGGTGTAGAGATGGTAGGTGGTGGTGGTCTGTAGTGGTGTAGAGATGGTAGGTGGTGGTGTAGAGATGGTAGGTGGTGGTCTGTGGTGGTGTAGAGATGGTAGGTGGTGGTGTAGAGATGGTAGGTGGTGGTCTGTAGTGGTGTAGAGATGGTAGGTGGTGGTCTGTGGTGGTGTAGAGATGGTAGGTGGTGGTGTAGAGATGGTAGGTGGTGGTCTGTAGTGGTGTAGAGATGGTAGGTGGTGGTCTGTGGTGGTGTAGAGGTGGTAGGTGGTGGTCTGTGATGGTGTAGAGATGGTAGGTGATGGTCTGTGGTGGTGTAGAGATGGTAGGTGGTGGTCTGTAGTGGTGTAGAGATGGTAGGTGGTGGTCTGTAGTGGTGTAGAGATGGTAGGTGGTGGTCTGTGGTGGTGTAGAGATGGTAGGTGGTGGTCTGTGATGGTGTAGAGATGGTAGGTGGTGGTCTGTGGTGGTGTAGAGATGGTAGGTGGTGGTCTGTGGTGGTGTAGAGATGGTAGGTGGTGGTCTGTAGTGGTGTAGAGATGGTAGGTGGTGGTCTGTGGTGGTGTAGAGATGGTAGGTGGTGGTCTGTGATGGTGTAGAGATGGTAGGTGGTGGTCTGTGGTGGTGTAGAGGTGGTAGGTGGTGGTCTGTGATGGTGTAGAGATGGTAGGTGATGGTCTGTGGTGGTGTAGAGATGGTAGGTGGTGGTGTAGAGATGGTAGGTGATGGTCTGTGGTGGTGTATAGATGGTAGGTGGTGGTCTGTGATGGTGTAGAGATGGTAGGTGGTGGTCTGTGGTGGTGTAGAGATGGTAGGTGGTGGTCTGTGGTGGTGTAGAGGTGGTAGGTGGTGGTCTGTGATGGTGTAGAGATGGTAGGTGGTGGTCTGTGGTGGTGTAGAGGTGGTAGGTGGTGGTCTGTGATGGTGTAGAGATGGTAGGTGATGGTCTGTGGTGGTGTAGAGATGGTAGGTGGTGGTGTAGAGATGGTAGGTGATGGTCTGTGGTGGTGTATAGATGGTAGGTGGTGGTCTGTGATGGTGTAGAGATGGTAGGTGGTGGTCTGTGGTGGTGTAGAGGTGGTAGGTGGTGGTCTGTGGTGGTGTAGAGGTGGTAGGTGGTGGTCTGTGGTGGTGTAGAGATGGTAGGTGGTGGTCTGTAGTGGTGTAGAGATGGTAGGTGGTGGTCTGTAGTGGTGTAGAGATGGTAGGTGGTGGTCTGTGATGGTGTAGAGATGGTAGGTGGTGGACTGTGGTGGTGTAGAGGTGGTAGGTGGTGGTCTGTGGTGGTGTAGAGATGGTAGGTGGTGGTGTAGAGATGGTAGGTGGTGGTCTGTGGTGGTGTAGAGATGGTAGGTGGTGGTCTGTAGTGGTGTAGAGATGGTAGGTGGTGGTCTGTAGTGGTGTAGAGATGGTAGGTGGTGGTGTAGAGATGGTAGGTGGTGGTCTGTGGTGGTGTAGAGATGGTAGGTGGTGGTCTGTAGTGGTGTAGAGATGGTAGGTGGTGGTCTGTAGTGGTGTAGAGATGGTAGGTGGTGGTCTGTAGTGGTGTAGAGATGGTAGGTGGTGGTCTGTAGTGGTGTAGAGATGGTAGGTGGTGGTCTGTAGTGGTGTAGAGATGGTAGGTGGTGGTCTGTAGTGGTGTAGAGATGGTAGGTGGTGGTCTGTGGTGGTGTAGAGATGGTAGGTGGTGGTCTGTGGTGGTGTAGAGATGGTAGGTGGTGGTCTGTGGTGGTGTAGAGATGGTAGGTGGTGGTCTGTGGTGGTGTAGAGATGGTAGGTGGTGGTCTGTAGTGGTGTAGAGATGGTAGGTGGTGGTCTGTAGTGGTGTAGAGATGGTAGGTGGTGGTCTGTGGTGGTGTAGAGATGGTAGGTGGTGGTCTGTGGTGGTGTAGAGATGGTAGGTGGTGGTCTGTAGTGGTGTAGAGATGGTAGGTGGTGGTCTGTGGTGGTGTAGAGGTGGTAGGTGGTGGTCTGTAGTGGTGTAGAGATGGTAGGTGGTGGTGTAGAGATGGTAGGTGGTGGTCTGTAGTGGTGTAGAGATGGTAGGTGGTGGTCTGTAGTGGTGTAGAGATGGTAGGTGGTGGTCTGTGGTGGTGTAGAGATGGTAGGTGGTGGTCTGTGGTGGTGTAGAGATGGTAGGTGGTGGTCTGTAGTGGTGTAGAGATGGTAGGTGGTGGTCTGTAGTGGTGTAGAGATGGTAGGTGGTGGTGTAGAGATGGTAGGTGGTGGTCTGTGGTGGTGTAGAGATGGTAGGTGGTGGTCTGTAGTGGTGTAGAGATGGTAGGTGATGGTCTGTAGTGGTGTAGAGATGGTAGGTGGTGGTCTGTGGTGGTGTAGAGATGGTAGGTGGTGGTGGTCTGTAGTGGTGTAGAGATGGTAGGTGGTGGTCTGTAGTGGTGTAGAGATGGTAGGTGGTGGTCTGTGGTGGTGTAGAGATGGTAGGTGGTGGTCTGTGGTGGTGTAGAGATGGTAGGTGGTGGTCTGTAGTGGTGTAGAGATGGTAGGTGGTGGTCTGTAGTGGTGTTGAGATGGTAGGTGGTGGTCTGTAGTGGTGTAGAGATGGTAGGTGGTGGTCTGTGATGGTGTAGAGATGGTAGGTGGTGGTCTGTGGTGGTGTAGAGATGGTAGGTGGTGGTCTGTAGTGGTGTAGAGATGGTAGGTGGTGGTCTGTAGTGGTGTAGAGATGGTAGGTGGTGGTCTGTGATGGTGTAGAGATGGTAGGTGGTGGTCTGTGGTGGTGTAGAGATGGTAGGTGGTGGTCTGTAGTGGTGTAGAGATGGTAGGTGGTGGTCTGTGGTGGTGTAGAGATGGTAGGTGGTGGTCTGTAGTGGTGTAGAGATGGTAGGTGGTGGTGTAGAGATGGTAGGTGGTGGTCTGTAGTGGTGTAGAGATGGTAGGTGGTGGTCTGTAGTGGTGTAGAGATGGTAGGTGGTGGTCTGTGGTGGTGTAGAGATGGTAGGTGGTGGTCTGTGGTGGTGTAGAGATGGTAGGTGGTGGTCTGTAGTGGTGTAGAGATGGTAGGTGGTGGTCTGTAGTGGTGTAGAGATGGTAGGTGGTGGTGTAGAGATGGTAGGTGGTGGTCTGTGGTGGTGTAGAGATGGTAGGTGGTGGTCTGTAGTGGTGTAGAGATGGTAGGTGATGGTCTGTAGTGGTGTAGAGATGGTAGGTGGTGGTCTGTGGTGGTGTAGAGATGGTAGGTGGTGGTGGTCTGTGGTGGTGTAGAGATGGTAGGTGGTGGTCTGTAGTGGTGTAGAGATGGTAGGTGGTGGTCTGTGGTGGTGTAGAGATGGTAGGTGGTGGTCTGTAGTGGTGTAGAGATGGTAGGTGGTGGTCTGTAGTGGTGTAGAGATGGTAGGTGGTGGTCTGTGGTGGTGTAGAGATGGTAGGTGGTGGTCTGTGGTGGTGTAGAGATGGTAGGTGGTGGTCTGTAGTGGTGTAGAGATGGTAGGTGGTGGTCTGTAGTGGTGTAGAGATGGTAGGTGGTGGTCTGTAGTGGTGTAGAGATGGTAGGTGGTGGTCTGTGGTGGTGTAGAGATGGTAGGTGGTGGTCTGTAGTGGTGTAGAGATGGTAGGTGGTGGTCTGTAGTGGTGTAGAGATGGTAGGTGGTGGTCTGTAGTGGTGTAGAGATGGTAGGTGGTGGTCTGTAGTGGTGTAGAGATGGTAGGTGGTGGTCTGTGGTGGTGTAGAGATGGTAGGTGGTGGTCTGTAGTGGTGTAGAGATGGTAGGTGGTGGTCTGTGGTGGTGTAGAGATGGTAGGTGGTGGTCTGTGATGGTGTAGAGATGGTAGGTGGTGGTCTGTAGTGGTGTAGAGATGGTAGGTGGTGGTCTGTAGTGGTGTAGAGATGGTAGGTGGTGGTCTGTAGTGGTGTAGAGATGGTAGGTGGTGGTCTGTGGTGGTGTAGAGATGGTAGGTGGTGGTCTGCAGTGGTGCAGAGTGGATGGCCCTATGACAGTGTAGGTGGTGGTCCGGTCTGGTGGTAGAGACGGCAGGTGGTGGTCTGTAGTGGTAGAGATGGTAGGTGGTGGTCTGTGGTGGTGTAGAGATGGTAGGTGGTGGTCTGAAGATGGGTAGGTGGTGGTCTGTGGTGGTAGAGATGGTAAGTGGTGGCTGTGATGGTGTGAAGATGGTGGTGGTGAGTCAGAGATGGTAGGTGGTGGTCTCAGCAGTGGTGTAGAGAGATGGTGGTCAGGAGATGGTAGGTGGTGAACCTGGTGGTGCAGAGACGGTAGGATGGTAGATCCGTAAAGTGGTGCAGAGATGGTAGGTGGTGGTGGTCTGTAGTGGTGCAGAGATGGTAGGTGGCGGTGCAGAGACGGCAGGTGGTGGTCTGTGGGTGGTGTATAAAGATTAGCAGGTGGTGCAGAGTGGTAGGTGGTGGTCTGTAGTGGTGCAGAGATGGTAGGTGGTGGTCTAGTGGTGTAGAGATGGTAGGTGGTGGTCTAGTGGTGTAGAGATGTAGGCGGTGTGTAGAGATGGTAGGTGGTGGTCTGTGGTGGTGCAGAGATGGTAGGTGGTGGTCTGTGGTGGTGTAGAGACGGCAGGTGGTCCCTAACAGTGGTGCAGAGATGGCAGGTGGTGGTCTCAGGTGTGGTGCAGATGGTAGGTGGTGGTCTGTAGTGGTGTAGAGATGGTAGGTGGTGGTCTGTAGTGGTGTAGGATGGTAGGTGGTGGTCTGTGATGGTGTAGAGATGTTAGGTGGTGGACCGTGGTGGTGCAGAGATTGGCAGGTGGTGGTGGTCCAGTGGTGCAGAGGATGGCAGGCAGGTGCAGATGGTAGGTGGTATTCAGGTGGTGTAGAGATGGTGGTGGTGGTGATCTGTAGTGGTGTAGAGATGGCAGGT